>NW_027331867.1:0-86007 GCF_033568475.1 Henckelia pumila | reverse complement strand
TTGGTGATGAGGCACGGAGTCTCTGTTTACTATTTTTTCCATCTAGAATACAAGTTTGTCATTGGTAATAGAGCCATATATCCTCTGTTTTTCAATCCAGAATCATGTTGGTGATCAGTGAGCAATAGAACCAATCACTTCTGATGTGCCATAACTAGTGTGGCGCGAGAGAAACAATTAGAATATTAACTATATAGTTGCAACTGTGGGGTCCTCGGGTTGCTAATCTCATATCACTAGGGCACAAAAATAAACGATTAATTAAAACAATTAATCATTAGAATAGCTAGAATATTCAAACCAAATGAGCTAAATTTTTTTTTTTTTTAAAAAAATCTCAAGCCCCTCGCTCGATCGGGTAAAAACTCACCGATCGAGCCGAGCTAGAAACTTCCAGATCTCGGGTCCTGAAAAATCCAATTTTTGGCCTTCACTCGATCGGTGAACTTCTAAATCCGAATCGACAATACATCCAGCGGGCAAGAAAAAATCACTTTCTCTGTTGTTGCAAAATACAGGCCTCGCTTCGATCGGTAAAATTCACACCGATCGAGCGGGCTCCAAATTCTGGAAATTCTGCTGCAACATATGTTGTCAAACTTGGAATATAAAGACATCTAGTCTTATACAAGCTACAAAATAATATACATGCATTGACAAATAAATCCTAACTCATAAATACATCAATTCATGAATATAAACTAGGATTTACCAAATAGAAACATGTACAAGATTCTTTGTCTTCTATCATGTTATTAACAATACATATCATCTGCTTAAAAACCGAGTCACCACATGCTATATCTTTTCTCATGCTATCCAAGCCAACTCTGGATTGATCATACCCCAACCTGATGCAATGCACACATACAAACAAAGCAACAGTCGGATAACTCCGGTGAGAATAAATCTCAGTATGAACAACATGCATATACATCATTTAAGCATGTAACTTATTCAATTATGAATGTCATATAATAGCATAACATGCTAGCATTTATAAACGCATATTCTAAACCATAAAAATCTCTAGGTTAATGCATAAATGCAATGCTTGTACCAAGGAATAGGCTATCAAATCTGATATCAATAAATCGTAGTTCTGGGATCCCGAGGAAATAAAATCTTCAACAAACACCAACTCACCCAATCGAGGTGAAGTTGAATACTTCATTTCCCTGACTTTGGTGCAACTATAGTAAGTCTTCTGGATCTTAAAGTAAGTCTACATTCCATGCCACTCAACTACAACCCTCCAAACATCATATGCACTCTAGGCCTTTCAACCCTCTATGCTTTACAGGCTGGAGTTCAAGATGAATGCAACATGTTATGTATGCATTAAATTCTATAAAACACCTTGAACACTTACTCAAATAAACCAACAAAGCAATCAAAGCATCTAATCACATAAGGATATTGACAAATTTGTAAGCATCACATAATACATGTAAAAATGTTCAATACAGAAAATACTATAAATCAAATTAAACAAGTAAACATTTACATAAATATTCTGGGAATTCAAGAAAATAGCTATCTTGAATAATCTATCCCATATATGTAAACGTAAACAATAACATATATTAAAACATGCAGGTATGTGATTTTAGGCAACTCGATAATCAGAAACAATCTCGAGTTATTCTGCCCATCTTATTAATGTCTATTCATACCTGTGAATTGGATTCAAACATCTTGAATCTTTTGCCAATGTTGATCATCTCAAAGCTAGCCAAATCGGTCATATAATTCTGCTCATTTCAATCAGTGCTAATTGAAGGTGTTCTTGATTCAATCTTAAACACTTCAAGTCATTAGAACTCGAACTCGTCGATTCGACTTCGATAACTTTAATTCCCAACTGAAATGAAGTATAAACCATGCTCAATATCATTATCAAATCTGATATTTAGTGCTAAGTTCAATCTATAGTTGATATCGAATTGAATTGCAACCTGGCGGCGTAACGGTTCGAAATCGGTAATTCCGAATACATTAACATCAATATCATCACCACCTTAACAATATAACATCATCAATTCTTCAGCTGAATTTTCGAAATATTCAACCCCTAAAAAATCAGATTTTCAAAAATTCTTTCAATATTCCAAAACATGTCTAAACGACGATCTTTTCTCGATCCATCTTAGATATGCTATCGTCGTATATGCTAGAACATGTTTATACAATCAAATCTTAATTCTAACAACATCATAAAATTCAAACATGGTATAACTTCATAAAACTTACGTCAAAACGTAGCACTCGGAGCTGTGATCGCAAATATATGTTCAATCGAAAATTCTACCGGGCGGATCGAAAGATATCGGAGCTTAAAGGGACAAAAATGGACTTGGAACCCTTGTTTCTCCATTCCCACGTTTGCTTCTGGAATTTGGGCTGAAAACTGATCAGATTACACGTTTAAAAATACAAGCTGCAAAGAAAATTGAATTTTGGTCCCTGAACTTTGACCTAATTGCAAATCAGTCCCCGGACAAGCGATTTAATTCAATTTCAATCCTAAATAATTTAAGAATAATAGAATTTCATTCTAAACTCTAAATATTCTCAAATTAAATATTCTCGAATTAAAATTAAATCATTTTGGGCCTTATCACATTTTAGTCCTTGAACTACTCAATATTTGCAAATGGGTCCTTGCTCGGATTTCATTCGCAAATTCAATCCTTGATATTTATAATATTGGAATTCACATCTTAAATTCCATAAATATTAATTCAAATATTTTAAATCTTTTTAATTTAAGAATTTTGGATATTAAAATCTTAAAATCCGAAAAATCCTCAAATTAAATATTTCTGACCCGAAATTGAAATCTCTAATTTCCATACATTCTTAAATTCATATTTTCTCTCTTATTTGGAATTTAAATCTTAAATCCCGTAATTAAGAACTTAATATTTTCGGGCCTTACATTTCCTCCCCTCTAAGGAATGATTTCGTCCTCGAAATCGCATTCGATCTGACTGCGGATTCTCATAAGCTGTATAGCTGATTGAAGTAATACTGACTTCAATTCTCTGAGCTTTCGATATCTATTCTGATATCTTCTCTTCTATCATATCTTCATCTTCTTTCTGATTACTTCTGCAATACATATAATCACTGAGTCAACTTATATCTAAGTTGCTCTTTCTCGTGATCTAACTCTGCATTAGTTAGTCTGTCTTGCTTACAATCTTATCGACTTCTGTTGTATCTGAATTGAATGCACATACATATTCTAGCTGATATTCTTCAGCCAATGCATATGGATAACAATTCATCTATCTGACAATTTACGATTGAGTATTAATCAACTAGCTAGATCAAATACTCATAGCTTCTAAAATCTCTTTCTGAACCTAATGATGCTTGGGAAAGAATTTCTTTTCTGATCATTCTGTTCAGGCTTCAAATCTCTATCTGTTACTCATCTACTAGCTCTGTTAATGCTTCTCTATTCTTATTCTGTTCGAAGCAATCTTCACATTCTCTATCGTTTCTTGACTCATATCTGGTCTGATAGCTGATATTTCTGTAAGATTGTTTCAATATAAAGACAATTCTGTGTTTCTAATCAATCAATCATCAAAATATTGTCTTTATATCTATCAAATAGCTGTCATAGGAATCATAGTAATCACGTGGCAAATAATCAATCAACTAGTACCGAATCTAGTACTATAGTTCTGAGCATATCCTCGGAAATCTGGATAATCACATCTGATAGTCCACTAATCAGAGGATGGTATAATGAAATCTCATACAACCAAACACTCAGAACATCTGACAATCAATGCCACAATCTAGAAAACAAATCTAAAGTCTCTATCTTGACAATAGATTTCCATAATTCCTGTAATCTGATCATCTTGCTAAATGCATGACAAGTATCTTTTATGTTTGTATCATATCTAATACAACATATTCATAAATCTGTCGAAATCTACTACACTCTAAACCGCAAAATCATGACGATTCGAGTAGATTCAAACTAAAGTCGTTCACAAAGTTGATCTGTTTTCAACTTTTATGTAACTAATCTGTTACATAAACCACTTGTGTTCTTATTTTTAGCTTCTTTTACTGGAATTTTAGTATTGGTAATGTCAATTCTGTCGTATCTGTTTTTAGTTCTTCTTCCAATACTAATTTCCAAGTACTGACTACGTGTAAGTCATACATGTTTAGACAACTGGATGGATATTAAATCTGTTGTCATATGTCTCTTTCAGAATCTGATATTCCATATCTAGAATATTTGGCATAATCAAATGATTATTCACCGCAAAAATTCATCTATTCTGCTCTGCTGTCTTATCTCTAATCTTAATCTAGCGTTCTCAAGCAATATGGTTTTTTTATCTTTCCAAACCAATTCAAGTTTAGCTTGGATCGCAACAATTCTGATCGTTTGATTATCTGTCAAGCATAAACATTCAACAAGTATATATCTGTAGTCAATAAATCCAGCAATTAGCTAAAACCCATAAATCTTACTGATGATCTAAATCTGAATTTCTATCAGTTACGAGCCAAATACATCAAGATATACTGAATAAACACATCAAATAATCAATAATTCTCAAATTTCAAATCAAAGGAACTCGCTCAATTCAAAGTCATCCAAAATCAACTATTCTGAATGACAAAATTTGCTAAGTGAAAATAACTCACTTGCATTTCAAAACTCAACGCAAATGAATCAAAACAGACTCTAGCAAAGGAATAAGAGTCAATCAAAATTGATCGAGGTCGAATACAAAAACCTCAAAATCGATAGCAAGAAATTCAAGAATCATGATTTCTATGACGGAATAGCTTCAGCAAAATTGAAGAAAAAGCTCAACTGTAACTGATTTTTCTTATTCTTTATTGATATGAATTCATTTATTAATTTTTAATTCTCAGCTGACAATAGTCGAATATACTCTTTTCGACTTAACTTATTGTCATAGAATTAATCATCATTTCGGTACTACATAACTCTTTTCTACGCAATCTGCTAGTTGTTTCTGAAGTTCTCCAGTTTAAGTAATGCTCTTCTATAAAAGTTGTCATAATACCATTGTACTAGACACCACTCTATATAGAACTGCATTCATGTCGTAGAAAGTCGAAATATGTCATTGAGCTATGTCTGTACATTCTAACCACTGACATATCTGTCAATTCTAGGTTAATTCTGTAATAGTTCAATATATCGACTAGACTTCTACTGACATTCTTCCACGGTCAAACGTGATATAACCAGTACCGAAATAACAAAATCTAATTTCTGAAACTCATATCATAAATTGCTAGTCATATCTATTTCTTTATCAGTGAACGGATTCAATCAACTGGTAACTGGTACTCAGTTATTGCATTAATATCTATAATGCATTCTAGCTTAATATCTCATGCCTGATATCAGCACATTCAATCTTATTTCCTCAATTCTTTATTTCATCTTCTATGACTAATCTTACAAATGTATTCCATCTACTCAAAGGCAAAATTTCAGCAAATACGATGAATACAGGCTCATCTGATACAGATTATAGCATAACAAATCACAGATCTATGAATGTATGCTATGCAATCAATATATAAGCGGTTAACTAGAATTAACTCACTTACCTATAATATTCTTATCTGATACAACTTGAGCCTTTCAGCTAGGGGATCTATGCTTATATATCTTCATCTGCTGGCATTTAGACTGACTCGATCTTTGCTGTTATTGTCACTATCGCTTGCTTCATAGCTATACAGCTATGAAAGTTTAGTGAAGGTGATGATTATAGTGATTCCACAATTACAGAGACGTGAATAAAAAAATTCAACTCTGCCTCATGCTACCAGTTCATGATTTCGTTCTTCTATTACTTGCTTGAAATCAACTTATGCTTCTAGTCTGCAAAGTCTACTGTTCTATCTTCTTTAGCATATACGGAAAGAAACAATTCTGTTTACTTACCTGACAAACAATTTCAGTACTTCTTCTGGAAACTTCACCAACTTCTTGCTAAGTTCTGAAGTTGATATAAAATCAAGCTGATTCTATGTTCATCTGAATATTCTTCTCTTGAACAACTGATCCAGCTCTTCAAATCAACTCCTTTCTAGACATAGCATATTCTGTATCTTTCTGAGTTGATGATTCATAGCTTTGGAGTTGTTCAACTCACATACTCCTCAGTGCATCGGCTCAAAAACTTACCTCAACACTGTTCTGTTCTATCTGCGGTTATGTTCTGTCTGAGGTTCTAATGCTATCTGCATAGTCTGTCTTATTCGATAACAGAAGCAATATATATGGCAGAGATTATAAATAAAATACATATACTCTCATGCTTCTGAATAGAACACATGCTTGCAAATTCTCATGCTTTTTCACATATTACATGCTTGCAACGAATTCATTTATTCAAATGAATTCAAGAAATCAGGCATACATATCAGCATATAAGCATGTAATTCTTATCTCAATAAAGCAAGTAGTGTTCAATCAAGCAATCATAGTCGCATATAATTCTGTAAAACAAGTAAAGCATACTCATGCAATACTATCAATGCATGCGACTCAATCTACCCCGTTCAATTTCTACCTTAGTCCAAGACTTTATGCTCTGATACCACCTATTGTGGGGACCTCAGGTTGCTAATCTCATCTTAGGACAATAAACGATTAATTAACAATTAATCATAGAATAACAGAATATTCAAACCAAGAGCTAAATTTTTTTTTTTTAAAAAAAATCTCAGCCCCTCGCTCGATCGGGTAAACTCACCCGATCGAGCGAGCTAGAAACTCCAGCTCTCGGGTCTGAATCCATTTTGGCCTCGCTCGATCGGTGAACTTCAACCGATCGAGCGGGCAAGAAAAATCATTTCTCTGTTTGCAAAATACAGGCCTCGCTCGATCGGTAAAATTCACCCGATCGAGCGGGCTCCAAATTCTGGAAATTCTGGTGCAACATAATGTTGTCAAACTTGGAATATAAAGACATCTAGTCTTATTCAAGCTACAAAATAATATACATGAATTGACAAATAAATCCTAACTCATAAATACATCAATTCATGAATATAAACTAGGATTTACCAAATAAAAACATGTACAAGATTCTTTGTCTTCTAACATGTTATTAACAATACATATCATCTGCTTAAAACCCGAGTCACTACATGCTATATCTCTTCTCAGGCTATCCAAGCCAACTCTAGCTTGATCATGCCCCAACCTGATGCAATGCACACATACAAACAAAGCAACAACCGGATAACTCCGGTGAGAATAAATCTCAGTATAAACAACATGCATATACATCATTTAAGCATGTAACTTATTCAATTATGAATGTCATATAATAACATAACATGCTAGAATTTATAAACGCATATTCTAAACCATAAAAATCTCTAGGTTAATGCATAAATGCAATGCATGTACCAAGAAATAGGTTTTCAAATCTGATATCAATAAATCGTAGTTCTGGGATCCCGAGGAAATAAAATCTTCAACAAACACCAACTCACCCAATCGAGGTGAAGTTGAATACTTCATTTCCCCTGACTTTGGTGCAACAATAGTAAGTCTTCTGGCTCTCGAAGTAATTCTACATTCCGTGCCACTCAACTACAGCCCTCCAAACGTCATATGCACTCTAGGCCTTTCAACCCTCTGTGCTTTACAGGCTGTAGTTCAAGATGAATGCAACATGTTCTGTATGTATTAAATGCTATAAAATACCTTGAACACTTACTCAAATAAACCAACAAAGCAATCAAAGCATCTAATCGCATAAGGATATTGACAAATATGTAAGCATCACATAATACATGTAAAAATGTTCAATACAGAAAATAATATAAATCAAATTAAACAAGTAAACATTTACATAAATATTTTGGGAATTCAAGAAAATAGCTATCTTGAATAATCTATCCCATCTATGTAAACGTAAACAATAACATATATTAAAACATGCAGGTATGTGATTTTAGGCAACTCGATAATCAGAAACAATCTCGAGTTATTCTGCCCATCTTATTAATGTCTATTCATACCTGTGATCTGGATTCAAACATCTTGAATCTGTTTCCAATGCTGATCATCTCGAAGCTAGCCAAATCGGTCATACAATTCTGCACATTTCAATCAGTGCTAATTGAAGGTGTTCTTGATTCAATCTTAAACACTTCAAGTCATTAGAACTCGAACTCGTCGATTCGACTTCGATAACTTCCATTCCCAACTGAAATTAAGTATAAACCATGCTCAATATCATTATCAAATCTGATATTTAGTGCTAAGTTCAATCTATAGTTGATATCGGATTGAATTGCAACCCGGCGGCATAACGGTTCGAAATCGGTAATTTCGAATACATTAACTTCAATATCATCACCATCTTAACAATATAACATCATCAATTCTTCAGCTGAATTTTTGAAATATGCAAACCCTAAAAAATCAGATTTTCGAAATTTTTTTCAATATTCCAAAACATGTCCAAACGACGATCTTTTCTCGATCCGTCTTAGATATGCTATCGTCGTATATGCTAGAACATGTTTATACAATCAAATATTAATTATAACAACATTATAAAATTTAAACATGGTAGAACTTCATAAAACTTACGTCAAAACGTAGCACTCGGAGCTGTGATCGCAAATATATGTTCAATCGAAAATTCTACCCGGGCGGATCGAAAGATATCGGAGCTTAAAGGGACAAAAATGGACTTGGAACCCTTGTTTCTCCATTCCCACGTTTGCTTCTGGAATTTGGGCAGAAAACTGATCAGATTACACGTTTAAAAATACAAGTTGCAAAGAAAATTGCACTTTGGTCCCTGAACTTTGACCTAATTGCAAATCAGTCCCCGGACAAGCGATTTAATTCAATTTCAATCCTAAATAATTTAAGAATAATAGAATTTAATTCTAAACTCTAAATATTCTCAAATTAAATATTCTCGAATTAAAATTAAATCATTTCGGACCTTATCGCATTTTAGTCCTTGAACTACTCAATATTTGCAAATGGGTCCTTGCTCGGATTTCATTCGCAGATTCAATCCTTGATATTTATAATATTGGAATTCACATCTTAAATTTCATAAATATTAATTCAAATATTTTTAATCTTTTTAATTTAAGAATTCCGGATATTAAAATCTTAAAATTCGAAAAATCCTCAAATTAAATATTTCTGACCCGAAATTGAAATCTCTAATTTCCATACATTCTTAAATTCATATTTTCTCTCTTATTTGGAATTTAAATCTTAAATCCCGTAATTAAGAACTTAATATTTTCGGGCCTTACATTTCCTCCCCTCTAAGGAATGATTTCGTCCTCGAAATCGCATTCGATCTGACTGCGGATTCTCATAAGCTGTATAGCTGACTGAAGTAATATTGACTTCAATTATCTGAGCTTTCGATATCTATTCTGATATCTTCTCTTCTATCGTATCTTCATCTTCTTTCTGATTGCTTCTGCAATACATATAATCACTGAGTCAACTTATATCTAAGTTGCTCTTTCTCGTGATCTAATTCTGCATTAGTTAGTCTGTCTTGCTTACAATCTTATCGACTTCTGTTGTATCTGAATTGAATGCACATACATATTCTAGCTTATATTCTTCAGCCAATGCATATGGATAACAATTCATCTATCTGACAATTTACGATTGAGTATTAATCAACTAGCTAGATCAAATACTTGGAATATAAAGACATCTAGTCTTATACAAGCTACAAAATAATATACATGCATTGACAAATAAATCCTAACTCATAAATACATCAATTCATGAATATAAACTAGGATTTACCAAATAGAAACATGTACAAGATTCTTTGTCTTCTAACATGTTATTAACAATACATATCATCTGCTTAAAACCCGAGTCACCACATGCTATATCTTTTCTCAGGCTATCCAAGCCAACTCTGGCTTGATCATGCCCCAACCTGATGCAATGCACACATACAAACAAAGCAACAGTCGGATAACTCCGGTGAGAATAAATTTCAGTATGAACAACATGCATATACATCATTTAAGCATGTAACTTATTCAATTATGAATGTCATATAATAACATAACATGCTAGCATTTATAAACGCATATTCTAAACCATAGAAATCTCTAGGTTAATGCATAAATGCAATGCTTGTACCAAGGAATAGGCTATCAAATCTGATATCAATAAATCTTAGTTCTTGTAACGCCCAGAAATTCGGCACGTAAATCCGCATGCATAACTAGGGGATTTAATAATTTTAAAATAATGTGAAAATGTGTTAAATTAATTTTATATGTTATTATGTGAATTATGTGATTTATTGGCATGTTTTAAATATTGGTTCGTCATTTAAATCGGTATGATGTGATTTAGAATTTATTTGAGAAAGTTTACTTTATGATCGCGTAGGTTGGGCCGTGGACGGACGAGATGTTATTTTCACCCAAATTCTTTTATGAATTTTTAGGAGCTTTAAAATATTATTTTAAGGTATTTTGTCATGAAAATTTTATTATTTAATAATATATTTATTTAAGGATTTATTTTTAGCCAAAATAAGTCATTTTAATGACTTTTATTGATCTTTAAAAATCCTTTAATTCTATATTTCGTGATTTACTATTATATATCAGATTAGTAGATATTTTTAAAAGTTAAAAATCTTATATTTATGTTATATTATCTACCTAATCAATTTATATTAGTTATTATCCTATTTTCTACCTAATCTACCCAATATTAAACCCCTAATTTCTCCCTACCCTACGTCTCTCCCCACTCAGCCGACACCCTTTCTTCCTCACCACCATTCTCACGACTTTTGACAGAAAACACTAGCTCTTAGCCGATCTCTTCAAGGTTTTGGTGTTCTTCGTCGTCCCGGCGAGCCCGATACGTGTCGATATCCACGTTTTGTTCAAATCTTCAACAAGGCACGTTTCGAATCCATTCTTGAACACCATTTAAATCATTATACACTGATTTATGCATAAAAGATTGGATGTTGCATGTGTATGTGGTTTTAGAATAAAAATCTTCATGTTCATGCCAAGCATTCACATTTTACATGTTGGCTTATTTATGCATGATTTTGATCCATGGGCTGTTCGAGGAGCTAACCATCGGTTTAAGGTTCGAGCTAGGGTCCTTAGGGTTGGTTTTGGCTAGGTGGTTCATGGCTGGAAGGGCTGGAGCCATCCTGGAGTCGGCCATGACAGCAGCTACGCGCGAGCAGTGGCATCTGTTGGGTTTAGGGGGCTTGGCCGAGCCATGCATGGGCTTGGCTCGAGTCAGGCCTGGTCTTGGGGATGCACTTGGACCCTGGGGTGGTCCAGATGTCGGAGTTCCGGCCGGTGGTGGCCGGAGCTGGTCAGAAAAGGGAAGGGTGGTGGGATGCGCAGTCTGCGCATCAAAACAGGGAAGGAGGGGATCGGGTGGCTTAGTTAGGGAGCTGGCTGGACCAGGGGTTGGTCTGGTCGGTTCGGCAGGACCCTGGGGAGGTCCTGCCGTCGGCGCTCCGGCCATGGGTGGCCGGAGCTAGGCAGTAGGAAGGAGGAAGGAACTGCTCACGGCCGAGAGGTAAGGAAGATGGATGTGTGTGTGCAGGTTGTACGTACTGTTGGGAATTCATTGGTGGGCCGGGCTGGGGTGTTCTTGGGCCGGGCTTGGGTCCTTGGATCCGGGTCCGGTTCGGGTCTAAAATGATGGGTCAAATAATTTTAGTCCGGGTCTAGATTTTTATTATTTAGGCTCGGGTGTTTTTATTTTAATTAAATAAGAGATTAATTAACAATTAATGGGTTTGGAATTGATTAATTAATTAATTGGACTAGGTTAATGGGATTAAATAATTAATGAAGTGAGCCCACTAATTTGTCATGGGTCGTGTGATCCATGAGAATTATTGGGCCAGGTTGTGTCGGGTTTAATAATTTTATCGTTTAATTTATAAGTTAATGGTTAGTTAATAATTTTATTAATTTAATTTTAAGTTAATTAGTTAATGGGCCTAAATTATGTTGTTAGTGAGCCCATTAGTTTCTCATGGGCCTGGGGGCCCATGAAGCTTAATGGGCTAGGTCAGGTTAGGCTTTTGGGTTTTTGAGCCAATCTAGGAATTTTTGAGTTTAAGTCTAGTGGTCAGCAGCTCGAACAAGTCCTTGGAAAAATAAATGTCCGTAAATATATATTTAATTCATGCATTCATTTTTATTAGATATATAAGTGTGATTTTTAAGAAAATAAATTAAATATATATTTACGGGAAAATTTTCATGAAATAAAGAAATATGTGAGAATTTTCAAGTTCATGCATCATGTAAAAATTTTTATGATAAGTTTAAATGTATGTTAAGAAAAAAAAATATTTTTATGGAAGTTGAAGTGAAGGTGGAAAGTGATGTGGTTGAAGCCGGGATACTTGGGCCCGGTGACCTTCCTAATGATGTATAAGTATGATGAGCTTATGGATCCAGCTGAGAGGGCTGGTGAAGTGGCAGCACAGAGGTGGAAAACCCACCGCCGCGTACGTTGGTTTATAGATTGATCAATCGATTAGTATGATGCCACCGACATGGATACGACTTGTTGAGAACTAAGAAATTATGATAAGTTATTTGATGAGATTTATAAAGTATGATGAATTAGGTTATAACATGATGATTTAGCATTATAATTATTTATTCATGTTTATATGCATATAATTTTAAGATCATGCACGTATATTTATATTCACGTATTTTATATGATGAGTGCTTGTGTGTGGTTTCATTTTGTTATATAATGATAGAACGTGCTGAGCCTCTAGGCTCACTAGATTTAAATGGTGCAGGTGAGCAGAATATTAATGGAGTTAATGTGTTCCCGACTGGCGGCGAGGGCGTATGAGTATCCAGGCGGCTAGAACCCGTGACCATTGCTCTAAGATGATTTTTATGTTGAGATTTAGCACAATCATTTCCGCATATGTTTTATTATTATAGATTTTTAGTATATGCATGGATTTTACATTTAAGTATTTATTTTCTAAGTTTTCATGAATTTTTGTGAAAGAAATATTATTTAGGAGTTTTATTATTATGGAATTCTTATAAATTATTATATAGTATTTAATGTTAGGTATTTATTTGCATGCATTGTACTTTTATTGTATGTATTGTGTATATGTATTTTAAATTAAGTAAAGTTATTTTTATGTATGATATATATATATATGTATGGGCATATATATATTTATATTCATTATTTTATAATTAGAGATTAAAAAAAAAAATTCACTAGAAGTTCTAGGATGTTTCATTTGGTATCAGAGCCTTGGTCCTTGGAGGGTTACTAGCCTGCTACACGGAGCTCAGAAGCCGCACTGCCAGTCTGTAAGTTTTAAGTGTTTTAAATTATGATTTATGCATGGGACACATGAGTTATGTTTTTATTTATTTATGAAAATGAGAATTTAAAGTTACGACAGTCTTAAAGTCAAAAATATTAGTTATGCATGGCGATTTACGTAAAGAAATATGTGGTGGTACAGAATGCCTCCGAGACCAGTGAACAGACGTGGGGGACCTCCACCTCCACAGAATCCTCTTTCAGCATTGGAGCAGGCCAATGCGAATATGATGGCTGGGATTACTGCTCTGTTGGAGCAGCAGGCGGCACGTCCGAGGCTTTCACACGATGAGGATGTGGCTGAGCGGTTCCAGAAGAAAGGACCCAAGGAGTTTACAGACACCACTGATCCGCTCATTGCCGAGGGATGGATCCGATCACTAGAGTCTATCTTTGACTACATGGGGATTACAGATGTGGACAGAGTCAAGTGTGCAGTTTATATGATGAGAGGGGATGCAGCCTCGTGGTGGGAGGCGCTGTTAGAGGCGTGAACCTACCTACTTTGACTTGGATAGAGTTCAGAAGTATGTTCTTTGCCAAGTATTTCACTGAGGATGTGCGCAGTCGCATGATCCGGGAGTTCATGAGTCTCCGTCAGGGGGACAAGTCTGTGGTGGAGTACATTACACAGTTCGAGAGGGGGTGTCGCTTCGTACCCCTTATTGCTGACAGTGCACCGGAGAAATTGAGACAGTTTGTTGATGGGCTTAGGGCGGACATCAAGCATGATGTACGCATGTTGGACGTCACCACTTATGAGGCAGCGGTGAGTAGGGCACTACGATCCGAGGAGGGTAGGAAGGATATCTTGAGGGAGCAACAGAGGAAGAGGCAGCTACAAACATCGTACCATGAGTCGTATCCACAGCAGGATGCAAAGAAGCAGTCTACTGGGCCATCGAAAGGCCCAAATCCACTGAGACAGCAAGGAGCTATCGTTCCTCGTGCAGAAGCACTACCTCTCTGCCAGAAATGCCAAAAGCCCCATCCAGGACCGTGTATGAAGGGATCAGGCATGTGCTACCATTGCAAGGAACCGGGACACATTATGCTGCATTGTCCCAAGAAGAATGCTGCTGGACGAGTCTTTGTGATGCAGGCAGAGGAAGCAGCACCGGATACTTTGCGCATCACGGGTAATGTTATTTAATGCATTAAATTTGTCATTTTTGGATTGCTCGATTGGGAACTACACGAGGAAACTTGTTCTTGCCTAGAGTTCATTTCAATTTCGAGGGCGAAATTCCATTTAAGGGGGAGAGAATTGTAACGCCCAGAAATTCGGCACGTAAATCCGCATGCATAACTAGGGGATTTAATAATTTTAAAATAATGTGAAAATGTGTTAAATTAATTTTATATGTTATTATGTGAATTATGTGATTTATTGGCATGTTTTAAATATTGGTTCGGCATTTAAATCGGTATGATGTGATTTATGAATTTATTTGAGAAAGTTTACTTTATGATCGCATAGGCGGGGCCGTGGACGGACGAGATGTTATTTTCACCCAAATTCTTTTATGAATTTTTAGGAGCTTTAAAATATTATTTTAAGGTATTTTGTCAAGAAAATTTTAGTATTTAATAATATATTTATTTAAGGATTTATTTTTAGCCAAAATAAGTCATTTTAATGACTTTTATTGATCTTTAAAAATCCTTTAATTCTATATTTCGTGATTTACTATTATATATCAGATTAGTAGATATTTTTAAAAGATAAAAATCTTATATTTATGTTATATTATCTACCTAATCAATTTATATTAGTTATTATCCTATTTTCTACCTAATCTACCTAATATTAAACCCCAAATTTCTCCCTACCCTACGTCTCTCCCCACTCAGCCGACACCCTTTCTTCCTCACCACCATTCTCACGAATTTTGACAGAAAACACTAGCTCTTAGCCGATCTCTTCAAGGTTTTGGTGTTCTTCGTCGTCCCGGCGAGCCCGATACGTGTCGATATCAACGTTTTGTTCAAATCTTCAACAAGGCACGTTTTGAATCCATTCTTGAACACCATTTAAATCATTATACACTTATTTATGCATAAAAGATTGGATGTTGCATGTGTATGTGGTTTTAGAATAAAAATCTTCATGTTCATGCAAAGCATTCACGTTTTATTTACATGTTGGCTTATTTATGCATGATTTTGATCCATGGGCTGTTCGAGGAGCTAACCATCGGTTTAAGGTTCGAGCTAGGGTCCTTAGGGTCGGTTTTGGCTAGGTGGTTCATGGCTGGAAGGGCTGGAGCCATCCTGGAGTCGGCCATGACAGCAGCTACACGCGAGCAGTGGCATCTGTTGGATTTAGGGGGCTTGGCCGAGCCATGCATGGGCTTGGCTCGAGTCAGGCCTGGTCTTGGGGATGCACTTGGACCCTGGTGTGGTCCAGATGTCGGAGTTCCGGCCGGTGGTGGCCGGAGCTGGTCAGAAAAGGGAAGGGTGGTGGGATGCGCAGTATGCGCATCAAAACAGGGAAGGAGGGGATCGGGTGGCTTAGTTAGGGAGCTGGCTGGCCAGGGGTTGGTCTGGTCGGTTCGGCAGGACCCTGGGGAGGTCATGCCGGCGGCGCTTCGGCCATGGGTGGCCGGAGCTGGGCAGTAGGAAGGAGGAAGGAACTGCTCACGGCTGAGAGGTAAGGAAGATGGATGTGTGTGTGCAGGTTGTACGTACTGTTGGGAATTCATTGGTGGGCCGGGCTGGGGTGTTCTTGGTCCGGGCATGGGTCCTTGGATCGCGTCCGGTTTGGGTCTAAAATGATGGGTCAAATAATTTTAGTCCGGGTCTAGATTTTTATTATTTAGGCTCGGGTGTTTTTATTTTAATTAAATAAGAGATTAATTAACAATTAATGGGTTTGGACTTGATTAATTAATTAATTGGACTAGGTTAATGGGATTAAATAATTAATGAAGTGAGCCCACTAATTTGTCATGGGCCGTGTGATCCATGAGAATTATTGGTCCAGGTTGTGTCGGGTTTAATAATTTTATCGTTTAATTTATAAGTTAATGGTTAGTTAATAATTTTATTAATTTAATTTTAAATTAATTAGTTAATGAGCCTAAATTATGTTGTTAGTGAGCCCATTAGTTTCCCATGGGCCTGGAAGCCCATGAAGCTTAATGGGTCAGGTCAGGTTAGACTTTTGGGTTTTTGCGCCAGTCTAGGAATTTTTGAGTTTAAGTCTAGTGGTCAGCAGCTCGAACAAGTCCTTGGAAAAATAAATGTCCGTAAATATATATTTAATTCATGCATGCATTTTTATTAGATATATAAGTGTGATTTTTAAGAAAATAAATTAAATATATATTTACGGGCAAATTTTCATGAAATAAAGAAATATGTGAGAATTTTCAAGTTCATGCATCATGTAAAAATTTTTATGATAAGTTTAAAAGTATGTTAAGAGAAAAAATATTTTTATGGAAGTTGAAGTGAAGGTGGAAAGTGATGTGGTTGGAGGCCGGGATACCTGGGCCCGGTGACCTTCTTAATGATGTATAAGTATGATGAGCTTATGGATCCAGCTGAGAGGGCTGGTGAAGTGGCAGCACAGAGGTGGAAACCCCACCGCCGCGTACGTTGGTTTATAGATTGATCAATCGATTAGTATGATGCCACCGACATGGATATGACCTGTTGAGAACTAAGAAATTATGATAAGTTATTTGATGAGATTTATAAAGTATGATGAATTAGGTTATAGCATGATGATTTAGCATTATAATTATTTATTCATGTTTATATGCATATTATTTTAAGATCATGCACGTATATTTATATTCACGTATTTTATATGATGAGTGCTTGTGTGTGGTTTCATTTTGTTATATAAGGATAGAACGTGCTGAGCCTCTAGGCTCACTAGATTTAAATGGTGCAGGTGAGCAGAATATTAATGGAGTTAATGTGTTCCCGACTGGCGGCGAGGGCGTATGAGTATCCAGGCGGCTAGAACCCGTGACCATTGCTCTAAGATGATTTTTATGTTGAGATTTAGCACAATCATTTCCGCATATGTTTTATTATTATAGATTTTTAGTATATGCATGGATTTTACATTTAAGTATTTATTTTCTAAGTTTTCATGAATTTTTGTGAAAGAAATATTATTTAGGAGTTTTATTATGGAATTCTTATAAATTATTATATAGTATTTAATGTTAGGTATTTATTTGCATGCATTGTACTTTTATTGTATGTATTGTGTATATGTATTTTAAATTAAGTAAAGTTATTTTTATTTATGATATATATATATATGTATGGGCATATATATATTTATATTCATTATTTTATAATTAGAGATTAAAAAAAAAAAATTCACTAGAAGTTCTAGGATGTTTCAGTTCTGGGATCCCGAGGAAATAAAATCTTCAACAAACACCAACTCACCCAATCGAGGTGAAGTTGAATACTTCATTTCCCCTGACTTTGGTGCAACTATAGTAAGTCTTCTGGATCTGAAAGTAAGTCTACATTCCATGCCACTCAACTACAGCCCTCCAAACATCATATGCACTCTAGGCCTTTCAACCCTCTGTGCTTTACAGGCTGGAGTTTAAGATGAATGCAACATGTTCTGTATGCATTAAATTCTATAAAACACCTTGAACACTTACTCAAATAAACCAACAAAGCAATCAAAGCATCTAATCACATAAGGATATTGACAAATTTGTAAGCATCACATAATGTAACACCCGGTATTTTAATTACATAAATCCGCCTGCATAATTAGGATATTTAATTATTTAAATTTATGATTTATGGGTTAAATAATTATGTGAATTATTTATGCATGATTTAAATTT
Source organism: Henckelia pumila (assembly GCF_033568475.1). Taxonomy (NCBI): domain Eukaryota; kingdom Viridiplantae; phylum Streptophyta; class Magnoliopsida; order Lamiales; family Gesneriaceae; genus Henckelia; species Henckelia pumila. Next base: position 67,746 of record NW_027331867.1, on the reverse strand, counting down.
ATTTTTTAAGCATTTAACCCATAATTAGTGATTTTTATGATTTTTAGTATTTTTATTGTTTAATCGCGTAGACGGACCGTGGACGGACGAGATGACAACTTTCCACCCAAATTATTTTATGAGCCTTTTTGGAGCCTTAAATTATTATCTTGAGTTTTATTATCTCAAAATTTTAAGTATTTAATTTTATTTAATTTTAGGGGTCATTTTTTATCCAAAATTAGTCAAAATATTGACTTTTTAGTATTTTTAAAATTTCCCTAAATTAATATTTCGAGATTTTTATTTATGTTATCAGATTTTTTTAAATGTTCAATTAAGAGTTTAAGTTGTATATTAATTATTTAAAACCTTTTTATTTAATTATTTAACCTATATTCTAATTAACCTAAAAATAAAACCTATTCTACCTAAAAACCCTACCTTAGCCGATCACTCTTTCTCTCCTAGCATCAGCCGTCACCTCCATCGTCTTCTTCACTGAACCAACCTCCAAGAACACCATAGCCATTATTTCGAAGGTTCCAAGCAAGCCAAGGCATCCCGTCGTCGTCCCGTCGTCCCGAAGCCCGTCGTACACGTTTCTAACTCTATAAATCGGTATTAAGGCATGTTTTTCTTCACTTTTCAAATCTATATCAGTGTATGTATGCGTGTGGGTGTGTAACATCAGAATCGATCATATTTGACAGCAAGTTTTCGATTTTTCCTCCTCTAATGCTCTCGGTTTTGACATTTGTGATTGCATGCTCACGTTTTTCATGTCCATGGCTAGGTGGGCTGCTGGTCCACGGTTAGAGGGGTTCCTCGGGGTCCCTAGGATGTCTAGATGAGTCGGCCATGGTTGGGTTGGGGCTAGGATTCACGGCCGAACAGGTTTTTCAGAAAGGAAACTAGAGGCTGCGCAGGCTAGGGTTGGTGGAAGAGGGTTCGGGGTAGGCTAAGGGAGCAGCAGGGGTTCGGACCAGGGGGTGGTTCGAACCGGCAGGACCCTGGGGAGGTCCTGCCGGCGGGGCTCCGGCCACGGTGGCCGGAGCTGGGCTGCAGCAGGCCGTGAAGGCCTGCTGCTCGCGCAGCCGAGGCGGAGGGAAAGAAGGGAGATTAGGGTTTCGGCTCTTGGGTTGTTTGGTGGATCCGGGTCGGGTCAGGTGGTCCGGGTCGGGTCTAAAATAATATGGGTTAAGTTAAGTGGGTCCGGGTCCGGGTTATTTTAATTGGGCTCGGGTATTTTTATTTTTAAGTTTTTTAAGTTAATTAGGAATTTAAATGGGCTAATTAAATTCCCAAAAATTTAATTAGTACCACTTAATTTATTTGGGGTCCATTAAATTATTTTGGGTTAATTTAATTATTTTTGGGCTTTTAATAATTTTTATTTAAATTTTTAAGTTGGCCAGAAATTTTTATGGGCTTGGGAGCCCATGAAAGTTATTGGGCCTGTTAATGGGCTTTTGGGCCCATTGGGCCAGGGACAGTGTTGTTGGGCCTAAGTTAGTCTTAATGGGCTTTGGTTGATTTATGGGCCAAGTCTTGAGTTAATGGGCTTGCATGTCTAGGGCCAGCAGCTGTATCAAACCATGAGAAATTGCATGTGTCCTGATTTTATATTTAATTATTTTTATGCATGAAAATTTATTTGAATATTTATATGATATTAGAAAATAAATTAAATATAAATGAAGGACACACAATTTATTTAAGTACATGCATTCATGAAATCAATTTTTATGCTATGATTTAATTTCTATGGTTGAGCAAATAAAATATTTTAGGTGGAAATTGAAGTAGTGTGGCCATTTATGTATGGGCAGTTTCTGCCATTTATGTATGGGCAGTTTTCTGCCATTTATGTATGGGTGGTTCGCCACCAGCCTCGTACGATGGTTTCTTAGACTGATCAGTCGCACTATGGGTCACACTTACGGATAGGACCATTCGATGTTAAGAAAATAGATGCTCAACAATTCTAGTATGTATGATATTAATTATGTTATGTATGTTTATTTATGCAAGTTAAGTTATGTAATTTTTTTAAGCATGCTCATTCATGTATATGTATGTATTAGTATTAATTGATGTAAATTATTTTAAACCCTTGTTAGTATGCATGTTGGGCCTCTAGGCTCACTACACTGATATGGTGCAGGTGAGTACGTAGAGGAGCAGGTTACTCCTACCGGTGGTGAGGACGTATGAGCAGCGCTGCAGTAGCCCCGTGACCGTGACAGCTTCTGAGTCACCGTGCATGATGTTATGATACATTTTTAATATTTTTATGGGTTGAGTTGTTTGAATATTTTATTAAGTATTTTTAGTGCATGCACACATTTTATTATTTTATTTATGCAGTATATTTTTAATTATAGTGTTGACTCAGATATTTATTTAATTTAAAGAATGCATTTTTATTTAAGTATTTAAATTGTTTAGTTATTTAGTCATGAATTTATTTTAAGTATTTTATACAGTGCATATATGTATGGGCATATATGTACCTATTTTATTTAGTAGTATAAAAAATTTTCCGCATATTTATTTATTATAGAGTTAGGGTCGTTTCAGTTGGTATCAGAGCACGGTCCTTGGAGGGGTCACTACTGCTTTGCGAGCTCAGAAATCCACGCTACCGGTCTGTAAGTTTTAAATGTTTATAGTATGATTTAATTTCTAGAATTTAAGTTAGCCTAAATTTTAAACCACTTAGTTATGCATGGCGATTTACGTAAATAAATATGTGGTGGTGCAGAATGCCTCCCAGACAGGTGAATCGACGTGGGAGACCTCCACATCCGCCTCCACCTCCACCGCCACCTCAGCAGCACCCCATGACAGCACTGGAGCAGGCCAGTGCCACGATGATGGCAGGTATTACTGCTCTGTTGGAGCAGCAGGCTGCCCGTCCCAGACTGTCCCACGAGGAGGACGTCGCAGAGAGGTTCCAGAAGAAGGGGCCTAAGGAGTTTTTGGGGACCACCGATCCGTTGGTGGCTGAGGGATGGATTCGCTCTCTTGAGTCCATCTTCGACTATATGGGGATTACAGACGCCGACAGGGTGAGCTGTGCTACGTATATGATGCGAGGCGATGCAGCCCTTTGGTGGGAGGGTGCAGTCAGAGGAGTCCATCTACCTACACTGACGTGGGCTGAGTTCAGGCTTATCTTCTACGCCAAGTATTTCACTGAGGATGTGCGCAGTCGCATGATCCGGGAGTTCATGAGTCTCTGTCAGGGGGACAGATCTGTTGTGGAGTACGTGAGCCAGTTTGAGAGGGGCTGTCACTTTGTGCCCATGATTGCTGATAGTCCGCAGGAGAAGCTGCGTCAGTTTGTGGAGGGCCTGAAGGCTGAGATCAGGCACGACGTGCGTATGGCAGACGTCTTTACATATGAGTCTGCAGTCATCAGGGCCTTGCGTTCCGAGGAGGGACGGAGAGAGATACAGAGAGAGCAGCAGGGTAAGAGGCAGTTTATGCATACATGGTATCAGCGACCATCTTCGCAGCCACCTGCGAAGAAGCAGTCTACAGGGCCATCTAAGGGCCCGAATCAGCAGAGGCCTCAGGGGAAGCCACAGCAGCAGACTAGGGGCGGGGCCCCTACTCCAGGGAGATATCCAGTGTGTCCGAAGTGCCAGAAGATGCATTCCGGGCAGTGTCTATTGGGAGCAGGAGTCTGCTATCGCTGCAAGGAGCCAGGGCATCAGATTGCCAACTGCCCGCAGAGGCAGAATGTTAGTGGGCGAGTTTACGTTATGCAGGCTGAGGAGGCAGACCCAGATACCTCCTTGATCACCGGTATATCTAACCCCTAGAACTTTTTCAATTCTTTGCTTTTGTTTAATTGCGATCATATCTGAATGCCTGTTACATGAGTTTAATTATCAGCATGCTAGAATAAGAATTTTGTTTCTTTGTGATTAGAATTAAGGTATTGTAGTGTTTTAACCTTGGGAGCATAGTGGTATGAATTGTTGGGAATCTTCTGCGTGCAGGGAGAATTCTAGTTGGAGGCAACTCCACGTTTGCGTTGCTAGATTCAGGAGCCACGCATTCGTTTATCTCCCGAGATTTTATCAGACGGATAGGCATTTCACCGGAGGTTGTAGACAGTGGTTACGATGTTACCATGCCATCCGGACAGATTATCACTACCACTAGTTTCATCAGGGATCTGGCATTGGAGTTGCAGGGACACTCCATTCGAGCAGATCTAGTGGTTCTTCCATTGACTGGGTTTGACTTGATTTTGGGTATGGACTGGCTATCAGTTAATGGAGCTTCGATTGATTTCCGACGTAGGACAGTGTCAGTGAAGCCAGCAGGGGGTGAGATGTTTACTTTCTTTGCATCTCAGTCTAGCAGTATTCCTCAGATGATATCACTTGTTCGTGCGAGGAAACTGTTGCGCAATGGATGTCAGGGTTTTCTTGCTAGTGTGGTCACTACCTCAGACATTTCTAGCAGATCTTTATCAGATATAGAGGTGGTACGTGACTATCCAGATGTTTTTCCTGACGATGTTGCAGGAGTTCCACCAGTGAGGGAGGTGGAGTTCAGTATTGAGTTGTTGCCGGATACTGTGCCTATCTCTAAGGCACCGTATCGACTTGCTCCTACAGAGATGAGAGAGTTGAAGGAACAGATTCAGGAGCTGTTGGAGAAGGGCTTTGTTCGTCCTAGCTTTTCTCCATGGGGAGCTCCAGTGTTGTTTGTGAAGAAGAAGGACGGCAGCATGAGATTGTGCATCGACTACCGAGAGCTCAACAGAGTCACAGTGAAGAATAAGTATCCGCTACCAAGGATAGAGGATTTATTCGATCAGTTGCAGGGAGCTTCGGTATTCTCCAAGATCGATCTGCGATCTGGTTACCATCAGCTGAGAGTAAGAGATTCAGACGTGTCTAAGACTGCCTTTAGGACACGGTATGGGCACTATGAGTTCTTAGTGATGCCCTTTGGGTTAACCAATGCTCCAGCAGTGTTTATGGATCTTATGCATCGTGTCTTCCAGCCGTATCTAGATCAGTTTGTCATTGTATTCATTGATGACATATTGATCTACTCGAGGAGCATTGAGGAGCATACACAGCATTTGCATACAGCCTTGCAGACTTTGAGGGAGCATCGACTGTTTGCAAAGTTCAGTAAGTGTGAGTTTTGGTTGGAGCAGGTGGCGTTTCTAGGCCACATTATTTCTAGGGATGGGATCGTAGTGGATCAGTCCAAGGTGCAGGCAGTGAGGGATTGGGGGATTCCAAAGAATGCTTCGGAGATTCGTAGCTTCTTGGGTTTATCAGGATACTATAGGAAGTTCATCAAGGGTTTTTCCTCTATTGCAGTACCCTTGACTTCCTTAACCAACAAGAACGCGAAGTATAGTTGGAGTCCAGATTGTCAGAGGAGCTTTGATCAGCTAAAGGATGCACTTACTTCAGCAACTGTATTAGCTATGACAGTGCCACATGAGGAGTTAGTGGTGTACGCCGACGCGTCCAAGCTTGGGTTGGGCGCAGTACTTATGCAGAGTGGCAGAGTTATCGCATATGCGTCGCGACAGTTGAAGATTCATGAGCAGAACTATCCGACGCATGATTTGGAGCTTGCAGCAGTGGTATTTGCGTTGAAAATCTGGAGGCACTATCTTTACGGCGAGAAATGCAAGATTTTCACCGATCACAAGAGCCTCAAGTACTTCTTCACCCAGAAGGAGTTGAACATGAGGCAGCGCAGATGGATTGAGCTTGTTAAGGACTATGACTGTGACATTAGCTACCATCCGGGTAAGGCTAATGTAGTGGCAGATGCTTTGAGTCGAAAGTCATCAGTTGTATCATGTTTGACTGTACAGTTACCACTACAGACCGAGATTCAGAGATTTGGTTTGGAGTGCTATCCGAGCGGCCAGGCACCGAGCTTGTCAGTGTTGACAGTGCAGCCAGTTTTGCGAGATCGGATTAGAGAGGGGCAGTCCACTGATGAGGAGCTACAACGATGGAGACAGAGAGATGAGGCCAGAGGTAGTCTCTTGTATACAGTGGAGGATGGCATCGTTCAGTACCGTGGGAGGATGTGGGTACCGAACGTTGATCAGTTGAGAGCCGAGATTCTAGCGGAGGCTCATGCATCTCCGTACTCCATTCACCCCGGAAGTACGAAGATGTACCGAGACTTACAGTTATTGTATTGGTGGCCTGGGATGAAGAGTGACATCGGGAGAGTGGTGTCAGAGTGCTTGACTTGTCAGCAAGTCAAAGCAGAGCATCAGCGTCCAGCAGGACTTCTTAGACCTCTCCCTATTCCGGAATGGAAATGGGAGAATATTACGATGGACTTTGTGGTTGGCTTACCGAGGAGTACCAGAGGGTGTACAGCGATTTGGGTGATTGTGGATAGACTCACCAAGTCAGCTCATTTCTTGCCGGTAAGGACTACTTACACTTTGACACAGTATGCAGAGCTTTACATCAGAGAGATTGTTAGACTGCATGGCATACCAGTGTCTATCGTATCAGACAGAGATCCGAGGTTCACTTCAGCGTTTTGGAAGAGCCTGCACACAGCTTTGGGGACTAGACTCTTGTTCAGTACAGCTTTTCATCCCCAGACAGATGGTCAGTCCGAGAGAGTGATCCAGGTTCTCGAGGATCTTCTGAGAGCTTGTGTCATCGATTTTCGAGGATCTTGGGAGACTAGACTGCCATTAGTGGAGTTTACCTATAACAACAGCTTTCAGTCGTCTATAGGTATGGCTCCTTATGCAGCACTTTATGGGAGGAGATGCAGATCTCCGCTGCATTGGGATGAGGTTGGTGAGCGGATTTTGTTGGGTCCAGAGATTGTGCAGCAGACAGCTGACATTGTGACGCAGATTCGAGACAGGATGAGGACAGCGCAGAGTCGGCAGAAGAGTTATGCGGATGCCAGACGACGCGATTTGGAGTTCGCGGTAGGTGATCACGTATTCCTGAAGGTGTCACCTATGAAGGGAGTAGCGCGTTTTGGGCGGAGAGGCAAGCTGAATCCGAGGTATATAGGGCCATTCGAGATCTTGGAGCGAGTTGGCACGTTGGCCTATCGTTTAGCTCTACCTCCAGGGCTAGCGGCAGTGCACAACGTTTTCCATGTATCCATGCTTCGGAGATATGTCTCCAATCCATCGCATGTGTTGGATTTCGAGCCCTTGCAGTTGCCACCAGATCTTGTATACGAGGAGAGACCAGTGCGGATTTTGGCTAGAGAGGAGCGGAGGCTTAGGACGCGGGTTATACCGATGGTCAGAGTCCAGTGGCTGAATCACTCGGAGGAGGAAGCTACTTGGGAGACCGAGGAGGATATGAGGACTCGCTACCCGGAGATGTTCGGGTAAGTACTTCAATTTCGAGGACGAAATTCAATTTAAGGGGGGGAGAATTGTAACACCCGGTATTTTAATTACATAAATCCGCCTGCATAATTAGGATATTTAATTATTTAAATTTATGATTTATGGGTTAAATAATTATGTGAATTATTTATGCATGATTTAAATTTATTTTTTAAGCATTTAACCCATAATTAGTGATTTTTATGATTTTTAGTATTTTTATTGTTTAATCGCGTAGACGGGACCGTGGACGGACGAGATGACAACTTTCCACCCAAATTATTTTATGAGCCTTTTTGGAGCCTTAAATTATTATCTTGTGTTTTATTATCTCAAAATTTTAAGTATTTAATTTTATTTAATTTTAGGAGTCATTTTTTTATCCAAAATTAGTCAAAATATTGACTTTTTAGTATTTTTAAAATTTCCCTAAATTAATATTTCGAGATTTTTATTTATGTTATCAGATTTTTTTAAATGTTCAATTAAGATTTTAAGTTGTATATTAATTATTTAAAACCTTTTTATTTAATTATTTAACCTATATTCTAATTAACCTAAAAATAAAACCTATTCTACCTAAAAACCCTACCTTAGCCGATCACTCTTTCTCTCCTAGCATCAGCCGTCACCTCCATCGTCTTCTTCACTGAACCAACCTCCAAGAACACCATAGCCATTATTTCGAAGGTTCCAAGCAAGCCAAGGCATCCCGTCGTCGTCCCGTCGTCCCGAAGCCCGTCGTACACGTTTCTAACTCTATAAATCGGTATTAAGGCATGTTTTTCTTCACTTTTCAAATCTATATCAGTGTATGTATGCGTGTGGGTGTGTAACATCAGAATCGATCATATTTGACAGCAAGTTTTCGATTTTTCCTCCTCTAATGCTCTCGGTTTTGACATTTGTGATTGCATGCTCACGTTTTTCATGTCCATGGCTAGGTGGGCTGCTGGTCCATGGTTAGAGGGGTTCCTCGGGGTCCCTAGGATGTCTAGATGAGTCGGCCATGGTTGGGTTGGGGCTAGGATTCACGGCCGAACAGGTTTATCAAAAAGGAAACTAGAGGCTGCGCAGGCTAGGGTTGGTGGAAGAGGGTTCGGGGTAGGCTAAGGGAGCAGCATGGGGTTCGGACCAGGGGGTGGTTCGAACCGGCAGGACCCTGGGGAGGTCCTGCCGGCGGGGCTCCGGCCACGGTGGCCGGAGCTGGGCTGCAGCAGGCCGTGAAGGCCTGCTGCTCGCGCAGCCGAGGCGGAGGGAAAGAAGGGAGATTAGGGTTTTGGCTCTTGGGTTGTTTGGTGGATCCGGGTCGGGTCAGGTGGTCCGGGTCGGGTCTAAAATAATATGGGTTAAGTTAAGTGGGTCCGGGTCCGGGTTATTTTAATTGGGCTCGGGTATTTTTATTTTTAAGTTTTTTAAGTTAATTAGGAATTTAAATGGGCTAATTAAATTCCCAAAAATTTAATTAGTACCATTTAATTTATTTGGGGTCCATTAAATTATTTTGGGTTAATTTAATTATTTTTGGGCTTTTAATAATTTTTATTTAAATTTTTAAGTTGGCCAGAAATTTTTATGGGCTTGGGAGCCCATGAAAGTTATTGGGCCTGTTAATGGGCTTTTGGGCCCATTGGGCCAGGGACAGTGTTGTTGGGCCTAAGTTAGTCTTAATGGGCTTTGGTTGATTTATGGGCCAATTCTTGAGTTAATGGGCTTGCATGTCTAGGGCCAGCAGCTGTATCAAACCATGAGAAATTGCATGTGTCCTGATTTTATATTTAATTATTTTTATGCATGAAAAGTTATTTGAATATTTATATGATATTAGAAAATAAATTAAATATAAATGAAGGACACACAATTTATTTAAGTACATGCATTCATGAAATCAATTTTTATGCTATGATTTAATTTCTATGGTTGAGAAAATAAAATATTTTAGGTGGAAATTGAAGTAGTGTGGCCATTTATGTATGGGCAGTTTCTGCCATTTATGTATGGGCAGTTTTCTGCCATTTATGTATGGCTGGTTCGCCACCAGCCTCGTACGATGGTTTCTTAGACTGATCAGTCGCACTATGGGTCACACTTACGGATAGGACCATTCGATGTTAAGAAAATAGATGCTCAACAATTCTAGTATGTATGATATTAAGTATGTTATGTATGTTTATTTATGCAAGTTAAGTTATGTAATTTTTTTAAGCATGCTCATTCATGTATATGTATGTATTAGTATTAATTAATGTAAATTATTTTAAACCCTTGTTAGTATGCATGTTGGGCCTCTAGGCTCACTACACTGATATGGTGCAGGTGAGTACGTAGAGGAGCAGGTTACTCCTACCGGTGGTGAGGACGTATGAGCAGCGCTGCAGTAGCCCCGTGACCGTGACAGCTTCTGAGTCACCGTGCATGATGTTATGATACATTTTTAATATTTTTATGGGTTGAGTTGTTTGAATATTTTATTAAGTATTTTTAGTGCATGCACACATTTTATTATTTTATTTATGCAGTATATTTTTAATTATAGTGTTGACTCAGATATTTATTTAATTTAAAGAATGCATTTTTATTTAAGTATTTAAATTGTTTAGTTATTTAGTCATGAATTTATTTTAAGTATTTTATACAGTGCATATATGTATGGGCATATATGTACCTATTTTATTTAGTAGTATAAAAAAATTTTTCCGCATATTTATTTATTATAGAGTTAGGGTCGTTTCAGTTGGTATCAGAGCACGGTCCTTGGAGGGGTCACTACTGCTTTGCGAGCTCAGAAATCCACGCTACCGGTCTGTAAGTTTTAAATGTTTATAGTATGATTTAATTTCTAGAATTTAAGTTAGCCTAAATTTTAAACCACTTAGTTATGCATGGCGATTTACGTAAATAAATATGTGGTGGTGCAGAATGCCTCCCAGACAGGTGAATCGACGTGGGAGACCTCCACATCCGCCTCCACCTCCACCGCCACCTCAGCAGCACCCCATGACAGCACTGGAGCAGGCCAGTGCCACGATGATGGCAGGTATTACTGCTCTGTTGGAGCAGCAGGCTGCCCGTCCCAGACTGTCCCACGAGGAGGACGTCGCAGAGAGGTTCCAGAAGAAGGGGCCTAAGGAGTTTTTGGGGACCACCGATCCGTTGGTGGCTGAGGGATGGATTCGCTCTCTTGAGTCCATCTTCGACTATATGGGGATTACAGACGCCGACAGGGTGAGCTGTGCTACGTATATGATGCGAGGCGATGCAGCCCTTTGGTGGGAGGGTGCAGTCAGAGGAGTCCATCTACCTACACTGACGTGGGCTGAGTTCAGGCGTATCTTCTACGCCAAGTATTTCACTGAGGATGTGCGCAGTCGCATGATCCGGGAGTTCATGAGTCTCCGTCAGGGGGACAGATCTGTTGTGGAGTACGTGAGCCAGTTTGAGAGGGGCTGTCACTTTGTGCCCATGATTGCTGATAGTCCGCAGGAGAAGCTGCGTCAGTTTGTGGAGGGCCTGAAGGCTGAGATCAGGCACGACGTGCGTATGGCAGACGTCTTTACATATGAGTCTGCAGTCAGCAGGGCCTTGCGTTCCGAGGAGGGACGGAGAGAGATACAGAGAGAGCAGCAGGGTAAGAGGCAGTTTATGCATACAGGGTATCAGCGACCATCTTCGCAGCCACCTGCGAAGAAGCAGTCTACAGGGCCATCTAAGGGCCCGAATCAGCAGAGGCCTCAGGGGAAGACACAGCAGCAGACTAGGGGCGGGGCCCCTACTCCAGGGAGATATCCAGTGTGTCCGAAGTGCCAGAAGATGCATTCCGGGCAGTGTCTATTGGGAGCAGGAGTCTGCTATCGCTGCAAGGAGCCAGGGCATCAGATTGCCAACTGCCCGCAGAGGCAGAATGTTAGTGGGCGAGTTTACGTTATGCAGGCTGAGGAGGCAGACCCAGATACCTCCTTGATCACCGGTATATCTAACCCCTAGAACTTTTTCAATTCTTTGCTTTTGTTTAATTGCGATCATATCTGAATGCCTGTTACATGAGTTTAATTATCAGCATGCTAGAATAAGAATTTTGTTTCTTTGTGATTAGAATTAAGGTATTGTAGTGTTTTAACCTTGGGAGCATAGTGGTATGAATTGTTGGGAATCTTCTGCGTGCAGGGAGAATTCTAGTTGGAGGCAACTCCACGTTTGCGTTGCTAGATTCAGGAGCCACGCATTCGTTTATCTCCCGAGATTTTATCAGACGGATAGGCATTTCACCGGAGGTTGTAGACAGTGGTTACGATGTTACCATGCCATCCGGACAGATTATCACTACCACTAGTGTCATCAGGGATCTGGCATTGGAGTTGCAGGGACACTCCATTCGAGCAGATCTAGTGGTTCTTCCATTGACTGAGTTTGACTTGATTTTGGGTATGGACTGGCTATCAGTTAATGGAGCTTCGATTGATTTCCGACGTAGGACAGTGTCAGTGAAGCCAACAGGGGGTGAGATGTTTACTTTCTTTGCATCTCAGTCTAGCAGTATTCCTCAGATGATATCACTTGTTCGTGCGAGGAAACTGTTGCGCAATGGATGTCAGGGTTTTCTTGCTAGTGTGGTCACTACCTCAGACGTTTCTAGCAGATCTTTATCAGATATAGAGGTGGTACGTGACTATCCAGATGTTTTTCCTGACGATGTTGCAGGAGTTCCACCAGTGAGGGAGGTGGAGTTCAGTATTGAGTTGTTGCCGGATACTGTGCCTATCTCTAAGGCACCGTATCGACTTGCTCCTACAGAGATGAGAGAGTTGAAGGAGCAGATTCAGGAGCTGTTGGAGAAGGGCTTTGTTCGTCCTAGCTTTTCTCCATGGGGAGCTCCAGTGTTGTTTGTGAAGAAGAAGGACGGCAGCATGAGATTGTGCATCGACTACCGAGAGCTCAACAGAGTCACAGTGAATAATAAGTATCCGCTACCGAGGATAGAGGATTTATTCGATCAGTTGCAGGGAGCTTCGGTATTCTCCAAGATCGATCTGCGATCTGGTTACCATCAGCTGAGAGTCAGAGATTCAGACATGTCTAAGACTGCCTTTAGGACACGGTATGGGCACTATGAGTTCTTAGTGATGCCCTTTGGGTTAACCAATGCTCCAGCAGTGTTTATGGATCTTATGCATCGTGTCTTCCAGCCGTATCTAGATCAGTTTGTCATTGTATTCATTGATGACATATTGATCTACTCGAGGAGCATTGAGGAGCATACACAGCATTTGCATACAGCCTTGCAGACTTTGAGGGAGCATCGACTGTTTGCAAAGTTCAGTAAGTGTGAGTTTTGGTTGGAGCAGGTGGCGTTTCTAGGCCACATTATTTCTAGGGATGGGATCGCAGTGGATCAGTCCAAGGTGCAGGCAGTGAGGGATTGGGGGATTCCAAAGAATGCTTCGGAGATTCGTAGCTTCTTGGGTTTAGCAGGATACTATAGGAAGTTCATCAAGGGTTTTTCCTCTATTGCAGTACCCTTGACTTCCTTAACCAAGAAGAACGCGAAGTATAGTTGGAGTCCAGATTGTCAGAGGAGCTTTGATCAGCTGAAGGATGCACTTACTTCAGCACCTGTATTAGCTATGACAGTGCCACATGAGGAGTTAGTGGTGTACACCGACGCGTCCAAGCTTGGGTTGGGCGCAGTACTTATGCAGAGTGGCAGAGTTATCGCATATGCGTCGCGACAGTTGAAGATTCATGAGCAGAACTATCCGACGCATGATTTGGAGCTTGCAGCAGTGGTATTTGCGTTGAAAATCTAAAGGCACTATCTTTACGGCGAGAAATGCAAGATTTTCACCGATCACAAGAGCCTCAAGTACTTCTTCACCCAGAAGGAGTTGAACATGAGGCAGCGCAGATGGATTGAGCTTGTTAAGGACTATGACTGTGACATTAGCTACCATCCGGGTAAGGCTAATGTAGTGGCAGATGCTTTGAGTCGAAAGTCATCAGTGGTATCATGTTTGACTGTACAGTTACCACTACAGACCGAGATTCAGAGATTTGGTTTGGAGTGCTATCCGAGCGGCCAGGCACCGAGCTTGTCAGTGTTGACGGTGCAGCCAGTTTTGCGAGATCGGATTAGAGAGGGGCAGTCCACTGATGAGGAGCTACAGCGATGGAGACAGAGAGATGAGGCCAGAGGTAGTCTCTTGTATACAGTGGAGGATGGCATCGTTCAGTACCGTGGGAGGATGTGGGTACCGAACGTTGATCAGTTGAGAGCCGAGATTCTAGCGGAGGCTCATGCATCTCCGTACTCCATTCACCCCGGAAGTACGAAGATGTACCGAGACTTACAGTTATTGTATTGGTGGCCTGGGATGAAGAGTGACATCGGGAGAGTGGTGTCAGAGTGCTTGACTTGTCAGCAAGTCAAAGCAGAGCATCAGCGTCCAGCAGGACTTCTTAGACCTCTCCCTATTCCGAAATGGAAATGGGAGAATATTACGATGGACTTTGTGGTTGGCTTACCGAGGAGTACCAGAGGGTGTACAGCGATTTGGGTGATTGTGGATAGACTCACCAAGTCAGCTCATTTCTTGCCGGTAAGGACTACTTACACTTTGACACAGTATGCAGAGCTTTACATCAGAGAGATTGTTAGACTGCATGGCATACCAGTGTCTATCGTATCAGACAGAGATCCGAGGTTCACTTCAGCGTTTTGGAAGAGTCTGCACACAGCTTTGGGGACTAGACTCTTGTTCAGTACAGCTTTTCATCCCCAGACAGATGGTCAGTCCGAGAGAGTGATCCAGGTTCTCGAGGATCTTCTGAGAGCTTGTGTCATCGATTTTCGAGGATCTTGGGAGACTAGACTGCCATTAGTGGAGTTTACCTATAACAACAGCTTTCAGTCGTCTATAGGTATGGCTCCTTATGCAGCACTTTATGGGAGGAGATGCAGATCTCCGCTGCATTGGGATGAGGTTGGTAAGCGGATTTTGTTGGGTCCAGAGATTGTGCAGCAGACAGCTGACATTGTGACGCAGATTCGAGACAGGATGAGGACAGCGCAGAGTCGGCAGAAGAGTTATGCGGATGCCAGACGACGCGATTTGGAGTTCGCGGTAGGTGATCACGTATTCCTGAAGGTGTCACCTATGAAGGGAGTAGCGCGTTTTGGGCGGAGAGGCAAGCTGAATCCGAGGTATATAGGGCCATTCGAGATCTTGGAGCGAGTTGGCACGTTGGCCTATCGTTTAGCTCTACCTCCAGGGCTAGCGGCAGTGCACAACGTTTTTCATGTATCCATGCTTCGGAGATATGTCTCCAATCCGTCGCATGTGTTGGATTTCGAGCCCTTGCAGTTGCCACCAGATCTTGTATACGAGGAGAGACCAGTGCGGATTTTGGCTAGAGAGGAGCGGAGGCTTAGGACGCGGGTTATACCGATGGTCAGAGTCCAGTGGCTGAATCACTCGGAGGAGGAAGCTACTTGGGAGACCGAGGAGGATATGAGGACTCGCTACCCGGAGATGTTCGGGTAAGTACTTCAATTTCGAGGACGAAATTCAATTTAAGGGGGGGAGAATTGTAACACCCGGTATTTTAATTACATAAATCCGCCTGCATAATTAGGATATTTAATTATTTAAATTTATGATTTATGGGTTAAATAATTATGTGAATTATTTATGCATGATTTAAATTTATTTTTTAAGCATTTAACCCATAATTAGTGATTTTTATGATTTTTAGTATTTTTATTGTTTAATCGCGTAGACGGGACCGTGGACGGACGAGATGACAACTTTCTACCCAAATTATTTTATGAGCCTTTTTGGAGCCTTAAATTATTATCTTGAGTTTTATTATCTCAAAATTTTAAGTATTTAATTTTATTTAATTTTAGGGGTCATTTTTTATCCAAAATTAGTCAAAATATTGATTTTTTAGTATTTTTAAAATTTCCCTAAATTAATATTTCGAGATTTTTATTTATGTTATCAGATTTTTTTAAATGTTCAATTAAGAGTTTAAGTTGTATATTAATTATTTAAAACCTTTTTATTTAATTATTTAACCTATATTCTAATTAACCTAAAAATAAAACCTATTCTACCTAAAAACCCTACCTTAGCCGATCACTCTTTCTCTCCTAGCATCAGCCGTCACCTCCATCGTCTTCTTCACTGAACCAACCTCCAAGAACACCATAGCCATTATTTCGAAGGTTCCAAGCAAGCCAAGGTATCCCGTCGTCGTCCCGTCGTCCCGAAGCCCGTCGTACACGTTTCTAACTCTATAAATCGGTATTAAGGCATGTTTTTCTTCACTTTTCAAATCTATATCAGTGTATGTATGCGTGTGGGTGTGTAACATCAGAATCGATCATATTTGACAGCAAGTTTTTGATTTTTCCTCCTCTAATGCTCTCGATTTTGACATTTGTGATTGCATGCTCACGTTTTTCATGTCCATGGCTAGGTGGGCTGCTGGTCCACGGTTAGAGGGGTTCCTCGGGGTCCCTAGGATGTCTAGATGAGTCGGCCATGGTTGGGTTGGGGCTAGGATTCACGGCCGAATAGGTTTTTCAGAAAGGAAACTAGAGGCTGCGCAGGCTAGGGTTGGTGGAAGAGGGTTCGGGGTAGGCTAAGGGAGCAGCATCGGGTTCGGACCAGGGGGTGGTTCGAACCGGCAGGACCCTGGGGAGGTCCTGCCGGCGGGGCTCCGGCCACGGTGGCCGGAGCTGGGCTGCAGCAGGCCGTGAAGGCCTGCTGCTCGCGCAGCCGAGGCGGAGGGAAAGAAGGGAGATTAGGGTTTCGGCTCTTGGGTTGTTTGGTGGATCCGGGTCGGGTCTAAAATAATATGGGTTAAGTTATGTGGGTTCGGGTCCGGGTTATTTTAATTGGGCTCGGGTATTTTTATTTTTAAGTTTTTTAAGTTAATTAGGAATTTAAATGGGCTAATTAAATTCCCAAAAATTTAATTAGTACCATTTAATTTATTTGGGGTCCATTAAATTATTTTGGGTTAATTTAATTATTTTTGGGCTTTTAATAATTTTTATTTAAATTTTTAAGTTGGCCAGAAATTTTTATGGGCTTGGGAGCCCATGAAAGTTATTGGGTCTGTTAATGGGCTTTTGGGCCCATTGGGCCAGGGACAGTGTTGTTGGGCCTAAGTTAGTCTTAATGGGCTTTGGTTGATTTATGGGCCAATTCTTGAGTTAATGGGCTTGCATGTCTAGGGCCAGCAGCTGTATCAAACCATGAGAAATTGCATGTGTCCTGATTTTATATTTAATTATTTTTATGCATGAAAAGTTATTTGAATATTTATATGATATTAGAAAATAAATTAAATATAAATGAAGGACACACAATTTATTTAAGTACATGCATTCATGAAATCAATTTTTATGCTATGATTTAATTTCTATGGTTGAGAAAATAAAATATTTTAGGTGGAAATTGAAGTAGTGTGGCCATTTATGTATGGGCAGTTTCTGCCATTTATGTATGGGCAGTTTTCTGCCATTTATGTATGGCTGGTTCGCCACCAGCCTCGTACGATGGTTTCTTAGACTGATCAGTCGCACTATGGGTCACACTTACGGATAGGACCATTCGATGTTAAGAAAATAGATGCTCAACAATTCTAGTATGTATGATATTAAGTATGTTATGTATGTTTATTTATGCAAGTTAAGTTATGTAATTTTTTTAAGCATGCTCATTCATGTATATGTATGTATTAGTATTAATTGATGTAAATTATTTTAAACCCTTGTTAGTATGCATGTTGGGCCTCTAGGCTCACTACACTGATATGGTGCAGGTGAGTACATAGAGGAGCAGGTTACTCCTACCGGTGGTGAGGACGTATGAGCAGCGCTGCAGTAGCCCCGTGACCGTGACAGCTTCTGAGTCACCGTGCATGATGTTATGATACATTTTTAATATTTTTATGGGTTGAGTTGTTTGAATATTTTATTAAGTATTTTTAGTGCATGCACACATTTTATTATTTTATTTATGCAGTATATTTTTAATTATAGTGTTGACTCAGATATTTATTTAATTTAAAGAATGCATTTTTATTTAAGTATTTAAATTGTTTAGTTATTTAGTCATGAATTTATTTTAAGTATTTTATACAGTGCATATATGTATGGGCATATATGTACCTATTTTATTTAGTAGTATAAAAAAAAATTTTCCGCATATTTATTTATTATTGAGTTAGGGTCGTTTCACATAATACATGTAAAAATGTTCAATACAGAAAATACTATAAATCAAATTAAACAAGTAAACATTTACATAAATATTCTGGGAATTCAAGAAAATAGCTATCTTGAATAATCTATCTCATATATGTAAACGTAAACAATAACATATATTAAAACATGCAGGTATGTGATTTTAGGCAACTCGATAATCAGAAACAATCTCGAGTTATTCTGCCCATCTTATTAATGTCTATTCATACCTGTGAATTGGATTCAAACATCTTGAATCTTTTGCCAATGTTGATCATCTCAAAGCTAGCCAAATCGGTCATATAATTCTGCTCATTTCAATCAGTGCTAATTGAAGGTGTTCTTGATTCAATCTTAAACACTTCAAGTCATTAGAACTCGAACTCGTCGATTCGACTTCGATAACTTTCATTCCCAACTGAAATGAAGTATAAACCATGCTCAATATCATTATCAAATCTGATATTTAGTGCTAAGTTCAATCTATAGTTGATATCGGATTGAATTGCAACCCGACGGCGTAACGGTTCGAAATCGGTAATTTTGAATACATTAACATCAATATCATCACCATCTTAACAATATAACATCATCAATTATTCAGCTGAATTTTCGAAATATTCAACCCCTAAAAAATCAGATTTTTGAAAATTCTTTCAATATTCCAAAACATGTCCAAACGACGATCTTTTCTCGATCCATCTTAGATATGCTATCGTCGTATATGCTAGAACATGTTTATACAATCAAATCTTAATTCTAACAACATCATAAAATTCAAACATGGTAGAACTTCATAAAACTTACGTCAAAACGTAGCACTCGGAGCTGTGATCGCAAATATATGTTCAATCGAAAATTCTACCGAGCGGATCGAAAGATATCGGAGCTTAAAGGGACAAAAATGGAATTGGAACCCTTGTTTCTCCATTCCCACGTTTGCTTCTGGAATTTGGGCAGAAAACTGATCAGATTACACGTTTAAAAATACAAGTTGCAAAGAAAATTGAATTTTGGTCCCTGAACTTTGACCTAATTGCAAATCAGTCCCCGGACTAGCGATTTAATTCAATTTTAATCCTAAATAATTTAAGAATAATAGAATTTCATTCTAAACTCTAAATATTCTCAAATTAAATATTCTCGGATTAAAATTAAATCATTTTGGGCCTTATCACATTTTAGTCCTTGAACTACTCAATATTTGCAAATGGGTCCTTGCTCGGATTTCATTCGCAAATTCAATCCTTGATATTTATAATATTGGAATTCACATCTTAAATTCCATAAATATTAATTCAAATATTTTTAATCTTTTTAATTTAAGAATTCCGGATATTAAAATCTTAAAATCCGAAAAATCCTCAAATTAAATATTTCTGACCCGAAATTAAAATCTCTAATTTCCATACATTCTTAAATTCATATTTTCTCTCTTATTCAGAATTTAAATCTTAAATCCCGTAATTAAGAACTTAATATTTTCGGGCCTTACATTTCCTCCCCTCTAAGGAATGATTTCGTCCTCGAAATCGCATTCGATCTGACTGCGGATTCTCATAAGCTGTATAGCTGATTGAAGTAATACTGACTTCAATTCTCTGAGCTTTCGATATCTATTCTGATATCTTCTCTTCTATCGTATCTTTATCTTCTTTCTGATTGCTTCTGCAATACATATAATCACTGAGTCAACTTATATCTAAGTTGCTCTTTCTCGTGATCTAACTCTGCATTAGTTAGTCTGTCTTGCTTACAATCTTATCGACTTATGTTGTATCTGAATTGAATGCACATACATATTCTAGCTGATATTCTTCAGCCAATGCATATGGATAACAATTCATCTATCTGACAATTTACGATTGAGTATTAATCAACTAGCTAGATCAAATACTCATAGCTTCTAAAATCTCTTTCTGAACCTAATGATGCTTGGGAAAGAATTTCTTTTCTGATCATTCTGTTCAGGCTTCAAATCTCTATCTGTTACTCATCTACTAGCTCTGTTAATGCTGCTCTATTCTTATTCTGTTCGAAGCAATCTTCACATTCTCTATCGTTTCTTGACTCATATCTGGTCCGATAGCTGATATTTCTATAAGATTGTTTCAATATAAAGACAATTCTGTGTTTCTAACCAATCAATCATCAAAATATTGTCTTTATATCTATCAAATAGCTGTCATAGGAATCATAGTAATCACGTGGCAAATAATCAATCAACTAGTACCGAATCTAGTACTATAGTTCTGAGCATATCCTCGGAAATCTGGATAATCACATCTGATAGTCCACTAATCAGAGGATGGTATAATGAAATCTCATACAACCAAACACTCAGAACATCTGACAATCAATGCCACAATCTAGAAAACAAATCTAAAGTCTCTATCTTGACAATAGATTTCCATAATTCCTGTAATCTGATCATCTTGCTAAATGCATGACAAGTATCTTTTATGTTTGTATCATATCTAATACAACATATTCATAAATCTGTCGAAATCTACTACACTCTAAACCGCAAAATCATGACAATTCGAGTAGATTCAAACTAAAGTCGTTCACAAAGTTGATCTGTTTTCAACTCTTATGTAACTAATCTGTTACATAAACCACTTGTGTTCTTCTTTTCTGCTTCTTTTACTGGAATTTTAGTATTGGTAATGTCAATTCTGTCGTATCTGTTTTCAGTTCTTCTTCCAATACTAATTTCCAAGTACTGACTACGTGTAAGTCATACATGTTTAGACAACTGAATGGATATTAAATCTGTTGTCATATGTCTCTTTCAAAATCTGATATTCCATATCTAGAATATCTGACATAATCAAATGATTATTCACCGCAAAAATTCATCTATTATGCTCTGCTGTCTTATCTCTAATCTTAATCTAGCGTTCTCAAGCAATATGTTGTTTTTATCTTTCCAAACCAATTCGAGTTTAGCTTGGATCGCAACAATTCTGATCGTTTGGTTATCTGTCAAGCATAAACATTCAACAAGTATATATCTGTACTCAATAAATCCAACTATTAGCTAAAACCCATAAATCTTACTGATGATCTGAATCTGAATTTCTATCAGTTACGAGCCAAATACATCAAGATATACTGAATAAACACATCAAATAATCAATAATTCTCAAATTTCAAATCAAAGGAACTCGCTCAATTCAAAGTCATCCAAAATCAACTATTCTGAATGACAAAATTTGCTAAGTGAAAATAACTCACTTGCATTTCAAAACTCAACGCAAATGAATCAAAACAGACTCTAGCAAAGGAATAAGAGTCAATCAAAATTGATCGAGGTCGAATATAAAAACCTCAAAATCGATAGCAAGAAATTCAAGAATCATGATTTCTATGATGGAATAGATTCAGCAAAATTGAAGAAAAAACTCAACTGTAACTGATTTTTCTTATTCTTTATTGATATGAGTTCATTTATTAATTCTTAATTCTCAGCTGACAATAGTCGAATATACTCTTTTCAACTTAACTTATTGTCATAGAATTAATCATCATTTCGGTACTACATAACTCTTTTCTACGCAATCTGCTAGTTGTTTCTGAAGTTCTCCAGTTTAAGTAATGCTCTTCTATAAAAGTTGTCATAATACCATTGTACTAGACACCACTTTATATAGAACTGTATTCATATCGTAGAAAGTCGAAATATGTCATTGAACTATGTCTGTACATTCTAACCACTGACATAGCTGTCAATTCTAGGTTAATTCTGTACTAGTTCAATATATCGACTAGACTTCTACTGACATTCTTCCACGGTCAAACGTGATATAACCAGTACCGAAATAACAAAATCTAATTTTTGAAACTCATATCATAAATTGCTAGTCATATCTATTTCTTTATCAGTGAACGGATTCAATCAACTGGTAACTGGTACTCAGTTATTGCATTAATATCTATAATGCATTCTAGCTTAATATCTCACGCCTGATATCAGCACATTCAATCTTATTTCCTCAATTTTTTATTTCATCTTCTATGACTAATCTTACAAATGTATTCCATCTACTCAAAGGCAAAATTTCAGCAAATACGATGAATACAGGCTCATCAGATACAGATTATAGCATAACAAATCACTGATCTATGAATGTATGCTATGCAATCAATATATAAGCGGTTAACTAGAATTAACTCACTTACCTATAATATTCTTATCTGATACAACTTGAGCCTTTCAGCTAGGGGATCTATGCTTATATATCTTCATCTGCTGGAGTTTAGATTGACTCGATCTTTGCTGTTATTGTCACTGTCGCTGGCTTCATAGCTATACAACTAAGAAAGTTTAGTGAAGGTGATGATTATAGTGTTTCCACAATTACAGAGACGTGAATAAAAAAATTTTACTCTGCCTCATGCTACCAGTTCATGATTTCGTTCTTCTATTACTTGCTTGAAATCAACTTATGCTTCTTGTCTACAAAGTCTACTGTTCTATCTTCTTTAGCATATACGGAAAGAAACAATTATTTTTACTTACCTGCCAAACAATTTCAGTACTTCTTCTGGAAACTTCACCAACTTCTTGCTAAGTCCTGAAGTTGATATAAAATCAAGCTGATTCTATGTTCATCTGAATATTCTTCTCTTGAACAACTGATCCAGCTCTTCAAATCAACTCCTTTCTAGACATAGCATATTCTGTATCTTTCTGAGTTGATGATTCATAGCTTTGGAGTTGTTCAACTCACATACTCCTCAGTGCATCGGCTCAAAAACTTACCTCAACACTGTTCTGTTCTATCTGCGGTTATGTTCTGTCTGAGGTTCTCATGCTATCTGCATAGTCTGTCTTATTCGATAACAGAAGCAATATATATGGCAGAGATTATAAATAAAATACATATACTCTCATGCTTCTGAATAGAACACATGCTTGCAAATTCTCATGCTTTTTCACATATTACATGCTTGCAACGAATTCATTTATTCAAATGAATTCAAGAAATCAGGCATACATATCAGCATATAAGCATGTAATTCTTATCTCAATAAAGCAAGTAGTGTTCAATCAAGCAATCATAGTCGCATATAATTCTGTAAAACAAGTAAAGCATACTCATTCAATACTATCAATGCATGCGACTCAATCTACCCCGCTCAACTTCTATCTTAGTCCAAGACTTTATGCTCTGATACCACCTATTGTGGGGACCTCAGGTTGCTAATCTCATCTTAGGACAATAAAAGATTAATTAAAAATTAATCATAGAATAACAGAATATTCAAACCAAGAGCTAAATTTTTTTTTTTTTAAAAAAAAATCTCAGCCCCTCGCTCGATCGGGTAAACTCACCCGATCGAGCGAGCTAGAAACTCCAGCTCTCGGGTCTGAATCCATTTTGGCCTCGCTCGATCGGTGAACTTCAACCGATCGAGCGGGCAAGAAAAATCATTTCTCTGTTAGCAAAATACAGGCCTCGCTCGATCGGTAAAATTCACCCGATCGAGCGGGCTCCAAATTCTGGAAATTCTGCTGCAACATAATGTTGTCAAACTTGGAATATAAAGACATCTAGTCTTATTCAAGCTACAAAATAATATACATGCATTGACAAATAAATCCTAACTCATAAATACATCAATTCATGAATATAAACTAGGATTTACCAAATAAAAACATGTACAAGATTCTTTGTCTTCTAACATGTTATTAACAATACATATCATCTGCTTAAAACCCGAGTCACCACATGCTATATCTCTTCTCAGGCTATCCAAGCCAACTCTAGCTTGATCATGCCCCAACCTGATGCAATGCACACATACAAACAAAGCAACAGCCGGATAACTCCGGTGAGAATAAATCTCAGTATGAACAACATGCATATACATCATTTAAGCATGTAACTTATTCAATTATGAATGTCATATAATAACATAACATGCTAGCATTTATAAACGCAGCATAAATGCAATGCATGTACCAAGAAATAGGTTATCAAATCTGATATCAATAAATCGTAGTTCTGGGATCCCGAGGAAATAAAATCTTCAACAAACACCAACTCACCCAATCGAGGTGAAGTTGAATACTTCATTTCCCCTGACTTTGGTGCAACAATAGTAAGTCTTCTGGCTCTCGAAGTAATTCTACATTCCATGCCACTCAACTACAGCCCTCCAAACGTCATATGCACTCTAGGCCTTTCAACCCTCTGTGCTTTACAGGCTGGAGTTCAAGATGAATGCAACATGTTCTGTATGTATTAAATGCTATAAAACACCTTGAACACTTACTCAAATAAACCAACAAATCAATCAAAGCATCTAATCACATAAGGATATTGACAAATCTGTAAGCATCACATAATAAATGTAAAAATGTTCAATACAGAAAATAATATAAATCAAATTAAACAAGTAAACATTTACATAAATATTTTGGGAATTCAAGAAAATAGCTATCTTGAATAATCTATCCCATCTATGTAAACGTAAACAATAACATATATTAAAACATGCAGGTATGTGATTTTAGGCAACTCGATAATCAGAAACAATCTCGAGTTATTCTGCCCATCTTATTAATGTCTATTCATACCTGTGTTCTGGATTCAAACATCTTGAATCTGTTGCCAATGCTGATCATCTCAAAGCTAGCCAAATCGGTCATACAATTCTGCACATTTCAATCAGTGCTAATTGAAGGTGTTCTTGATTCAATCTTAAACACTTCAAGTCATTAGAACTCGAACTCGTCGATTCGACTTCGATAACTTCCATTCCCAACTGAAATGAAGTATAAACCATGCTCAATATCATTATCAAATCTGATATTTAGTGCTAAGTTCAATCTATAGTTGATATCGGATTGAATTGCAACCCGGCGGCATAACGGTTCGAAATCGGTAATTTCGAATACATTTACTTCAATATCATCACCATCTTAACAATATAACATCATCAATTCTTCAGCTGAATTTTCGAAATATGCAAACCCTAAAAAATCAGATTTTCGAAATTTTTTTCAATATTCCAAAACATGTCCAAACGACGATCTTTTCTCGATCCGTCTTAGATATGCTATCGTCGTATATGCTAGAACATGTTTATACAATCAAATCTTAATTATAACAACATTATAAAATTTAAACATGGTAGAACTTCATAAAACTTATGTCAAAACGTAGCACTCGGAGCTGTGATCGCAAATATATGTTCAATCGAAAATTCTACCGGGCGGATCGAAAGATATCGGAGCTTAATGGGACAAAAATGGACTTGGAACCCTTGTTTCTCCATTCCCACGTTTGCTTCTGGAATTTGGGCTGAAAACTGATCAGATTACACGTTTAAAAATACAATTTTCAAAGAAAATTGCACTTTGGTCCCTGAACTTTGACATAATTGCAAATCAGTCCCCGGACAAGCGATTTAATTTAATTTCAATCCTAAATAATTTAAGAATAATAGAATTTCATTCTAAACTCTAAATATTCTCAAATTAAATATTCTCGAATTAAAATTAAATCATTTCGGACCTTATCGCATTTTAGTCCTTGAACTACTCAATATTTGCAAATGGGTCCTTGCTCGGATTTCATTCGCAAATTCAATCCTTGATATTTATAATATTGGAATTCACATCTTAAATTTCATAAATATTAATTCAAATATTTTTAATCTTTTTAATTTAAAAATTCCGGATATTAAAATCTTAAAATCCGAAAAATCCTCAAATTAAATATTTCTGACCCGAAATTGAAATCTCTAATTTCCATACATTCTTAAATTCATATTTTCTCTCTTATTTGGAATTTAAATCTTAAATCGCGTAATTAAGAACTTAATATTTTCGGGCCTTACATTTCCTCCCCTCTAAGGAATGATTTCGTCCTCGAAATCGCATTCGATCTGACTGCGGATTCTCATAAGCTGTATAGCTGACTGAAGTAATACTAACTTCAATTCTCTGAGCTTTCGATATCTATTCTGATATCTTCTCTTCTATCGTATTTTCATCTTCTTTCTGATTGCTTCTGCAATATATATAATCACTGAGTCAACTTATATCTAAGTTGCTCTTTCTCGTGATCTAATTCTGCATTAGTTAGTCTGTCTTGCTTACAATCTTATCGACTTCTGTTTTATCTGAATTGAATGCACATACATATTCTAGCTTATATTCTTCAGCCAATGCATATGGATAACAATTCATCTATCTGACAATTTACGATTGAGTATTAATCAACTAGCTAGATCAAATACTCATAGCTTCTAAAATCTCTTTCTGAACCTAATGATGCTTGGGAAAGAATTTCTTTTCTGATCATTCTGTTCAGGCTTCAAATCTCTATCTGTTATTCATCTACTAGCTCTGTTAATGCTGCTCTATTCTTATTCTGTTCGAAGCAATCTTCACATTCTCTATCGTTTCTTGACTCATATCTGGTCTGATAGCTGATATTTCTGTAAGATTGTTTCAATATAAAGACAATTTTATGTTTCTAATCAATCAATCATCAAAATATTGTCTTTATATCTATCAAATAGCTGTCACAGGAATTATAGTAATCACGTGACAAATAATCAATCAACTAGTACCGAATCTAGTACTATAGTTCTGTGCATATCCTCGGAAATCTGGATAATCACATCTGATAGTTTACTAATCAGAGGATGGTATAATGAAATCTCATACAACCAAACACTCAGAACATCTGACAATAAGTGCCACAATCTAGAAAACAAATCTAAAGTCTCTATCTTGACAATAGATTTCTATAATTCCTGTAATCTGATCATCTTGCTAAATGCATGACAAGTATCTTTTATGTTTGTATCATATCTAATACAACATATTCATAAATCTGTCGAAATCTACTACACTCTAAACCGCAAAATTATGACGATTCGAGTAGATTCAAACTAAAGTCGTTCACAAAGTTGATCTGTTTTCAACTCTTATGTAACTAGTCTATTACATAAACCACTTGTGTTCTTTTTTTCTGTTTCTTTTACTGGAATTTTAGTATTGGTACTGTCAATTCTGTCGTATCTGTTTTCAGTTCTTCTTCCAATACTAATTTCCAAGTACTGACTACGTGTAAGTCATACATGTTTAGACAACTGAATGGATATTAAATCTGTTGTCATATGTCTCTTTCAGAATCTGATATTCCATATCTAGAATATCTAGCATAATCAAATGATTATTCACCGCAAATATTCATCTATTCTGCTCTGTTGTCTTATCTCTAATCTTAATCTAGCGTTCTCAAGCAATATGTTGTTTTTATCTTTCCAAAACCAATTCGAGTTTAGCTTGGATCGCAACAATTCTGATTTGATTATCTGTCAAGCATAAACATTCAACAAGTATATATCTGTACTCAATAAATCCAGCAATCAGCTAAAACCCATAAATCTTACTGATGATCTGAATCTGAATTTCTATCAGTTACGAGCCAAATACATCAAGATATACTGAATAAACACATCAAATAATCAATAATTCTCAAATTTCAAATCAAAGGAACTCGCTCAATTCAAAGTCATTCAAAATCAACTATTCTGAATGACAAAATTTGCTAAGTGAAAATAACTCACTAGCATTTCAAAACTCAATGCAAATGAATCAAAACAGACTCTAGCAAAGGAATAAGAGTCAATCAAAATCGATCGAGGTCGAATACAAAAACCTCAAAATCGATAGCAAGAAATTCAAGAATCATGATTTCTATGACGGAATAGCTTCAGATAAATTGAAGAAAAAGCTCAACTGTAACTGATTTTTCTTATTCTTTATTGATATGAGTTCATTTATTAATTCTTAATTCTCAGCTGACAATAGTCGAATATACTCTTTTCGACTTAACTTATTGTCATAGAATTAATCATCATTTCGGTACTACATAACTCTTTTCTACGCAATCTGCTAGTTGTTTCTGAAGTTCTCCAGTTTAAGTAATGCTCTTCTATAAAATTTGTCATAATACCATTGTACTAGACACCACTCTATATAGAACTGCATTCATGTCGTAGAAAGTCGAAATATGTCATTGAACTATGTATGTACATTCTAACCACTGACATAGCTGTCAATTCTAGGTTAATTCTGTACTAGTTCAATATATCGACTAGACTTCTACTGACATTCTTCCACGGTCAAACGTGATATAACCAGTACCAAAATAACAAAATCTAATTTCTGAAACTCATATCATAAATTGCTAGTCATATCTATTTCTTTATCAGTGAACGAATTCAATCAACTGGTAACTGGTACTCAGTTATTGCATTAACATCTATAATGCATTCTAGCTTAATATCTCACGCCTGATATCAACACATTCAATCTTATTTCCTCAATTCTTTATTTCATCTTCTATGACTAATCTTGGAAATGTATTCCATCTACTCAAAGGCAAAATTTCAGCAAATACTATGAATACAGGCTCATCAGATACAGATTATAGCATAACAAATCACTGATCTATGAATGTATGCTATGCAATCAATATATATGCAATCAAATACGATGAATACAGGCTTATTTTTTGAGTGGAGAGATGAGAGCTGAGAAAGCATAGAGTTGAAATTCTGTATCTGGCAATGAAGCAAGTGAAGAACTCAACCAGGCCATTGTTACCAAGCATACTCGGACCAAATCCGAGTTCCCTAAATTCAAACACTTGCATACAGTCTCCAAGAAAGGCTTAGTCCCATCCTCAAGCAGTGAAGCTGATAAACTCACTAGCCAACTCTCCCTTGCCTTTTCCTCTTCACTGTCTTCGATCTGAGAATCAACCTTCGAATTTTTTGAATTGCCAGAATTCTAGTAAATTTTGGCAGCCAATGTTCAGAATATATAATTTATTTAGTTGGATACAAAATGAAAAAAAAAAATAAAGAAGAAGTGATGTACCATTGTCGCTCTTCCATCAAATGACATATCATAGGAGTCATCATCAGTAATATCCCAGTCAGGACCATTGAGAAATCCAGCAAGTTTAAGGATCCAATCCTCTGTCATGAGTTTCCCAGATGAAGAGAAGCAGCCTCCAAGGACTAAGAGAGCTCTGGAACACTTCTTCTGGACTTTTTCATCCGTTAAGCTTTGTCCCAGAGCGACTGTAAGCGCATCTACCGCCTCCTGTCTATACACGTTACTCGTTTGTGGTTGAGACTGCAAACCCAAAGACATTTCCAAGATGGCTAGTTTGTGATCAAACCCACTACAGTTTAAAGAAAATTCATCATTAAGAAATCGGATAAACTATAACACTCACCAGAATATTCAAATGTAGAATCAGAATAGCAACTGCAGGCGTCTCTTCCAGTGTGCACGTCTTGAGATGTATTAACAAATCATCCATCGCATTCGCTAACTGTTCTTCGTCTACACCTTCTAAGAAAATTTGAGAGTCCCTCCTCCTAACATACAATACCATTTTTTAAAAAGAATAGCTTCGAGAAATAAAGTTTAAAATGTCATAGAATCCATGATATTGTTTCCAGGACTGGAAGTACCTGTTCAAGCAAATGAGTTCAGTCAGCAGTGAAACTGCATCTGACACTGTCTTCAACTGCTCACCGTGAAGTAGATCAAGCAGACTTGACTTGCTCATGTTTATTGAAAGATCATTCCTGCACTCTTCATCAGCTTCAATGCAACACAACAACAAAGGTAAGATAAACGTCTTCTCCTTATCGTTTCCACTATGAAACCTTTTCAGGAGAAACTGCAAGCCCCCAAGAGATAGAACTCTTTTTGAGTTCTCTACTCTCTTCGTTCCATTTAAAACAACAAGAAGTTGTTCCAAGATACATATGATCATATCATCATTTAATATAAATGAATTTTCTGCAGAATTTGCAGCTACTTAAGAGACTACAGCCAAGATATGCTGAAAGTGGTCACTCTTCCAATTGTCGATAACACGCTTCAAGATGAGATTGGTAGGCGGTACAGCTTGAAATTGTAATGTTTTTCCGGTGACTGGACAAGTAGTGGATCCTTTATTGAACCAGTCAATGATAGCTTCCCGTTCGAAACTTTGACCTGTCTCAAGGGTCACTGGATCTTCAAAAATAAGGCCAGTCAAGTGGCATACGAAGTCGCTGGGGATGCTTGAAAGTGCAGGTTTATCTCTAAACTTTTCATGATTCTCCGCTTGTTCTGCATTATATAAGAAATAATACATAAACAATGGTTACAAGAAGAACCTATGTTGGTATGAATCTATCTTCACTAACCTTGAACATTACTCTCACATTCAATTTGCTGCATCAAGGAAAATATAAAAAAATTAGTGGAAGGAACTCGTAATACGTATATTTGCATTAGCAGTGGACAGAGTATCACCAAGGCTGTAGGGTGTGAATATTTTTTTTGATAACTCTGAGAATTTCTGTATCTTTCATCAGGCTTTGTTACTCCTAATGAACTTTTGAGTGCGTTTCATTGGCTACACATATATCTCCCTGTAAAAAGTTAGAAATTCATGAGAGCTTGCTGTGTCATATCGCAAGTAGCAAAGTTTCGGGGAAGCTTCATTAATTTACACAACAAACACAATGAATCTTCAATATTTGAGGAAATTAGAGCCTACATATTAATGCCTTATGTGATAAATTATTAAAATTTGGAACACATACAGGTAGAGATTCGCTGTCTGGTTCAAAGCATTGATTTGTGCTGGTAAATGAATCATATACTATCAGTTGCTTGTCTTCTGGGGCAGGACTATTTGAGCTTCTAGCACTTATTTCAAAGTTCTCCTCTTCATAAATTTCCAGTTCAAACCCCGTTTTACGTGCACGACTAAATACTTCATCATAGAGTTTTTTGCTGACCATTGGCTGAGGTGAGACATAACTAGCAGGACTATTTGTGTGGCCGTGCAGGCCTCCCTTTGGCATCAGTTGAACAGAGAAAGAAGGAATTTTGATCACAGGGAGTGAAGGTGCTTCAAGATCCTCAGTTAGCCAATCTTTGTAGTACTTGGCGAATTGGTGTGTTCCTGAATCCAATGTTTCATTATAGACTTTATCAAGAAGATTGATGTTTTTTGAAACAGGCGAATCTGCCACAGAACGAGCTTCTTTATCATACCAGAGCTTCAAATGTAAGAGATTTGGCAGAAAAACATGGTCCCATAAATCAGGTAACAAAGCTACTCGTGCCTGGAAAGGAGAATCACGGAACACTTGAAGAATATGTTTTGCGGTAATCTTGTCCTTCTTTTGTATCACATATATCACACTGAGATACAGATGAGCACAAGCTGACAATTTCAAATTTGGGATTCCAGACGTAAAACCATCCTTCAAATCCTTTGAATTTAATCCAGTAATAACACTTAACTGTAACGAAGCTTTTTTCAGTTCTTTTACACTCGCACTGTCCTCTGCTGCTCTTTCCACTGTCTCTATAGCTTGTTCAAGATTTTCTATTACTTTACTTTCAGTATTCAGGCCTTCTTCTAATCCAATGAAATTGAGGGAAGCAAAACTATTGTGACTAAGGGATGTCCTGAAATCTTCGTCCTTAAGAAAACTCCTTATGTATCCGCTCAAGATAGAAATGATGGCCTTAACAGCAGCTTCATCAAGAGCCGGAGTATCCAGCGTCTCTTCAAGATCAGGTTGTTTCATGCTCTTATTTTCGTCAAAGTTTTTCTTAGCGGAGCTCTCGGGGGGTTGGTTCATAATTTTCCAATTGGTTGTGTCGGCTTTTCCTCGCTTGGGTATGGACAGAGGATGGTTGAAAGAGTTAGTCCTATTTTTCTTGTCCTCTACCATATTCTTCCCAGAAAGTTGCATGTATCTCTCCCTTTCCTCATGTTTAGCAGAATTCCTACTCTCATTTTCCTCGTACACATAGAATTTATTCAAGTAAATATCTTTGTATGGGCTGTTATTTCCCACCTCAACTATCTCATATCCCTGTGTCACCTCAGTTATCTCTGAAACTTGTGAATATGCAGAAGTCCTAACGTTAGACCTTGCGTCATCCCATGAATCTTGGCGACCTCTTCTTTTGAGTTGCACATCATTTTTCCTAGTCTGGGATTCTGAGTCTATCTTCTCCCTTGGGATAAAAGTATCCCTCGGTTTTCTTCCATTAAAACTTTTACTTGTTGAAGCTTCTCCTTTTGAGCTGTATCGAGGTATCTCAGACCGCGATCTCTCCACTTTTTTCACAGTAAGTGAAGAACTGGCTTCATGTCTAACACGCAGAGGCACGCTCGGTCTCCCTTCGAATGTAGAATTTCTTGAAACTTTTTGTTTTTCTCCTCTGGAATCCTTCCTCTGCCAGAAGATCCTCCAGTGACATGGCCATATCAATTCAATTTATGGTTCCTGCATTTTATGTTAATCAAATCAAATTGCCATCAAATGAAGATTGAAACCTTGAAGCCAATGTAGTGTCATTTTCCTAAAACGCATTAAAGACTAACATATATGTGAAAATTGGGAGGCCAAACTTCTAAATCATCAACATATGAACAATTGTTGCAAAAAATTCATCAAGTTTTCATAATCAACACCTGGTTTTTACTATAGTCAAATTTTTTTAAGGTAGAAATTCATTAAGGTGATACCTGGGAAGGACCGTTGCCAGCAAGAAATTAAAAAGGTAGAAATTCAAGAATGATCAAAGCCCGCTAAAAGACCAGAGGATTCAAAACCCAAAACTTGCACAAAAGGGCCAGTTCAAGAAAATCAAATGCATATTTGTTCGATCTCAAGAACTCACAAGAAAGAATAATAACAAAGATAAAGGTATCAAATTCTCGTCTTGTTCTTGAAAACTCATTCAACTAAATCGAGAGCCTAGGAAACATCCATTTTCCTGCAAGAATTGATTTAAGGTGGAAATTCCAGCACGATATCCAAAGGGGTGTGTGAGTTTATTGGAAACAAAAGAATAATTAAGATTTCGTAGGAACAAACGGAATTCCTTGGTTGATAGTGAATTTATTATTTACAAGGAACGAGAAAATAAAAAACACACAGAAAAAGACTTTGCAAGAAGATTGATGGGATGATGTTCGGAGAGACAAATGGAAAGTGCCAATTGAGTGAATTTAATCTTGAAATCTTATTTTATGTAAATCGTTGTTTTCTTGCAGTGCAGGCCATACAGGATTTCAAACCGTTCTAATTGCCGACTCTGTGTATGTCATATTTACTGAATTAGTAAGCGTGTTTCGTAAATTATTGTGTTTATATATATATATATATATATATATATATATATATATATATATATATATATACTAGTATATTTGCACACACGATGTGTGTGACGAATATTTTTTTTATTATACGTAATTTCAATTAAAAAAAATCTAATCAATTTATAGTATAAAAAATAACTTTATTTGGGTCAAGAATAGTAACCAATGCATCATTACTTCCATTAGGTATTTTTCACTCCATTAGTTTTTTTTAAATAATTTAGAATTTGAAAATAGATAAATAAATATAAATTATTATTAATTTTCAAATAAAATGAATGTACTATATATTACATACAAAATTTGGGAAGAAAAATGAGAGAAATAACTAAATGAAAAAAAAGAAAGAAATAGATAATAGATATATTAAATATATATTATGTTTTTTTTAAAAAAGGCCGACCCGACGGGCTGAATTGGCCAACCCGCCGGGCCGACGGGTTTTAAACTCGTAAACCCGTAACCTGACCGCCTATTGGGTCAATATGATATCAAAACTCGTAAAACTCTTTGTTTATAATCAATTGTTGAGTCGTATGATTTCACCTTTAGAGAAAGGGTCATGCTGGATTAAGATATATTAAACTATCGGATTCCCCTTGTATGTATCAATTTTAAGTCGATTATCTGCGCTCGGTAGAGTCGCTAATTTGGGTTTGGCCCGTCAAGAAAACCCGCCCCTATCACTAAAAAAAAAAAAGCGGGGTTGGCCAGTGTGGGCCTTCGGCCAAGAAGAGATCGGCTCGCCATTTTTTCTAAATTTTTTTAAAAAAATTATGTTGTAATTTTTATATTTAATAATTTATGTATGGTTATAAGTTTTGAAATGATTTATTTATGATTTATATGTTTTAAAACATTTAAATAATTATTATGTTTTAATTGATTAATTTTTAAAAATTATATTATTTATAATGATTTATTTAAGGTTAATGAATTTTTAAATGTGTACATCATTTATAATTATTTATATATGATTTTCTTCCAATTTTTTTAATTATTTGTTAGTTTAGGCTAGTGTATTCCCAACTCGTCGTTATGACGGGTTTGCCCGAATTGAAGCCTTAAAGCCCATGGAAGGCCCGTTGATTGTAACTTAATTATCAATATATATAATAATATTAAACAAGTTAGATGTGACAATTTTTAAATAATATTAGTTTTGAAACGTTGTCATAAAATGTAAACCATGCTATTTATATATTTAAAATAAAACATTAGATAAATATAATTAAAATATGAATAAAGGTACTTTCCAAGAAAAACCAATTAATCATACAATCAAGCTATATTTTCAGAGATAAAGATTCTGATCTATTTTTCCGAGATAATCATGCATGCATTGTCCCTTTGTCTAAAAAAATTGTGATGGAAAATACTGATATCTTTAAATTCAACAATTTTAAAATTTGAAATATTTATCTCCAACTAAAAAACTCCTTATGTTCAATTATATGTAAATTTAACGCCAATAATGGAAATGGAACAAAGAAAGACGAATACATTGGTAACAATACGTCTTCGATCAAGATATGACAATCTTTAAATAATATTAGTTGGTTTTTTAAAAAATAATATTAGTTTTGAAACGTTGTCATAAAATGTAAACCATGCTATTTATATATTTAAAATAAAACTTTAGATAACTATAATTAGAATAATAATAAACGTACTTTGAAGAGAAAAAACCAATTAATCAAACAATGAAGCTATATTTTCGGATATTTAAAATTTGAAATATTTATCTGCTTTATCTTTATCTCCTACTCAAATTAAACTCCCTACATGTAAATTTCACGCCAATATTAGAAACGAAACAAAGAAAGACGAATATATACATTAATTGTGTTCGATCAAGATCCTGAAACAGAAATTTTGTAGGCTCTGGGAATCCAATTAATTAGTTTTCTGATGGAGATGGAGTCTAACAATCAACAGTGTCCAATTCCCGCCAATTCGAATCAAGATCGAGATTGGAATAGCCAATTTGAAGCTTTAACTCCGGAAGAATGTGTTTCAAGTATAGACGACAATATTCTACCAAACAACCAACACATAAGCTATCACAGAAGACTTCCAGATGCAGAATATGTTCCGGTTATACTTTCCCCGGGATATTGCTTTCGCCCCGAAGACGATGAACTCATCGTGGACTATTTGAACAAGGAGATCAATAGAGAACGGCCCGAATACATCCGCTGTATCCGCAACGTCAACGTTTACGATCATTCTCCTGAGGATTTGACTCGTACGTATACAATTAATTTTTCTGTTTTCTTTGTAATTGCATTGTTTTGATTAATAATGTTATTCGGATGGATCTTTGTTACAGGGATGTATCAGAGTTTGGGAAAAGGTGAATGGTACTTCTTCACGTCTCGAGAGCGCAAGTATTTGAATGGAAAAAGGCCGAACCGAGCGGCCGGTAACGGGTATTGGAAGGCCACCGTAGCTGATAAAAAAATACTTGCAAATGGCGTGCATGTTGGATTCAAGAAGACTTTAGTGTTTTTCGTAGGGAAGCCCTCCAAAGGCCACAAAACTGATTGGATCATGCACGAGTACGTATCTAACCAGCCTACGACACAAATTAGGACAAGTGCTGATGATGCTATGCGAGTAAGAACTATTTCTATTTGATCTTCTTTTTTTTTTTTTTTTTTTTTATCAATATCGATGGATCTGTTTTTAGTCATACGCAAAATTAATTACATGCATATCAATCTAATTGCGGGGTTTGTCATATTCCCACATGTTAATTTGTTTGTTTTCTCTCCTTTACCCTAGCATGCATCTAGGCATATATTTAGGCCGTTATGCAAAACAAATTAATAATGTGTTTGTTTCATAATGTTGCAGCTAGATGATTGTGTTATGTGTCGGATTCACAAGCGTGTGAAAACTGAACACAATCAGCAGCAGCAGCTCAGCCTTGAGGTGACGAATTTCAACGCGCAACAGAATCAGCAGCAGGATATACATGGACAGCAGCTTCATTTCGGCCCGCAAAGTCAGCAGGCAAATACAAATCCAGACGAGGCACAAGCAATCATGGACGAAGACATTTTGCAGTACATTAATTTCGATGAACAGGCGGAGCCCTGGCTTAATTTTTATTATTATTATTAAGTATAGTGATATTTAATGTTAGCAAAATTTGGTCCAGTCCACTTCAACATTTGGCCAACCCACTCCAAGCATTATATTAACACATACCAACTTTAATATTTGATCTAGCCTACTGCTCTTTTTTTATGTTTTTCTTTCTTCGGCCCATATATTGCTAGATTTTTTAATTATTGATTATAAATCATAAAATATGCTATTGAAATTGAGATTTATTTAAATTACAAACTAAAGATTTAGATCTATAAAATCATCAATCAGAGCAGAATATGATAAGAAGATTCAATTAGTGAAATAAGAAAACTACATAAAGTGTTAAAGTTATATAAAAACACCTGCATATTAATTATTTAGTACCCGATTGTGTATTTTGATTTTTAAAAGAAGAAAGCACGATGTTGTTTTCAAGTTGTTCGATGAAATGTTTGAGATGTGAAATTGAGTATTTTTTAACTTTCACATAATCTCAATCCAAGTAAGCAAATTGTAATTAAGCTATGAATTTTTGAGTTATTAAAATATTTCTCTCTTTATCTCGCTAATTCCACATGAATGGTTGGATTCTAGAGCATGGTAGATGTTGTATAAATTCTAGAAGTCTCTACATTAATCGTGTCATAGACATGTGTATATGAAACGACCCTAACTCTCTAATAAATAAATATGCGGAAATTTTTTTTTTTTTTTTTTACTACTAAATAAATATATGTACATATATGCCCATACATATATGCACAGAATAAAATATTTAAAATAAATACAAGACTAAATAAATAAACAATTTAAATACTTAAATAAAATGCATTCATTGAATTAAATAAATATCTGAGTCCACCCTATAAAAAAATATACTGCATAAATGAAATAAATAAAAAGTGTGCATGCACTAAAAATATTTAATAAAATATTCAAAACACCTCAACCCAAAAAAAATAATAAAATGTATCATAACACTCATGCATGGTGACTCAGAAGCTGTCACGGTCACGGGGCTACTGCAGCGCTGCTCATACATCCTCACCACCGGTAGGAGTAACCTGCTCCTCTACGTACTCACCTGCACCATATCAGTGTAGTGAGCCTAGAGGCCCAACATGCATACTAACAAGGGTTTAAAGTAATTTAAATAAATTTAATACTAATACATACATATACATGAATGAGCATGCTTAAAAATTACATAACATAATTTACATAAATAAATATAAATAACATAATACATAACATACATAATATCATACATACATGAGTTGTTGAGCATTTATTTTCTGAACATCGAATGGTCCTATCCGTAAGTGTGACCCATAGTGCGACTGATCAGTCTAAGAAACCATCGTACGAGGCTGGTGGCGAACCACCCATACATAAATGGCAGAAAACTGCCCATACATAAATGGCAGAAACTGCCCATACATAAATGGCCACACTACTTCAATTTCCACCTAAAATATTTTATTTGCTCAACCATAGAAATTAAATCATAGCATAAAAATTGATTTCATGAATGCATGTACTTAAATAAATTGTGTGTCCTTCATATATATTTAATTTAATTTTCTTACTAACACATAAATATTAAAATAACTTAAATGCATAAAAATAATTAAATATATAATCAGGACACATGCAATTTTCTCATGGATGGTTCTGGACTGCTGGCCCTACACTCAAGCCCATTAACTTAAAACTTGGCCCATTAACTGTAACACCCGGTATTTTTAATTACATAAATCCGCCTGCATAATTAGGATATTTAATTATTTAAATTTATGATTTATGGGTTAAATAATTATGTGAATTATTTATGCATGATTTAATTTATTTTTTTAGCATTTAACCCATAATTAGTGGTTTTTATGATTTTTAGTATTTTTATTATTTAATCGCGCAGACGGGACCGTGGACGGACGAGATGACAACTTTCTAGCCAAATTATTTTATGAGCCTTTTTGGAGCCTTAAAATATTATTTTGAGTTTTATTATCTCAAAATTTTAAGTATTTAATTTTATTTAATTTTAGGGGTCATTTTTTATCCAAAATTAGTCAAAATATTGACTTTTTAGTATTTTTAAAATTCCCCTAAATTATTATTTCGAGATTTTATTTAGGTGATCAGATTTTTTTAAATGTTTATTTAAGAGTTAAGTTGTATTTTAATTATTTTAAAACCTTTTTATTTAAATAGTTAACCTATATTTTTAATTAACCCTAAAATTAAACTTATTCTACCAAAAACCCTACCTTAGCCGATTGTTTTCTTCTTCCCACTAGCATCAGCCGTCACCTCCATCTTCTTCCTCACTGAACCAACCTTCAAGGAGACTCCATAGCCATTCTCGAAGGTTCCAAGCAAGCCATCGTCGTCCCGGCGTCCCGAAGTCCGTCCTACGCGTGTTAAATCCTTATCTTCGGTGGAAGGCATGTTCTGTTCTTATTTTTTTGCTATATCAGTATATATATCGTGTATATTACAGTAGACATCCGAATCTTTTAAGGACTTTTCAGAAAATCGTTTGAAGTTTGTTGTTGGTGCATTACCTTCGAATTTCATGGCATGTTCACGTTTTTTTTTCTATCCATGCATGGTTCGGCTGATGGCTAGGCTTCCGGGGGTGTGGGAACGTGGTCTGGGCTTGAGTGGCTCGAGTGGTTCGAGCCAAACGAGCCCAGGTGGTCACCTTGTTCAGCAATGGGTTCGGCCGAGTAGCAGTTTAGGGTTCTAGGTTTGGAGGCATCGGGTTCAACGTGGGGGCAGCATGGGGTTCGGACCAGGGGGTGGTTCGAACCGGCAGGACCCTGGGGAGGTCCTGCCGGCGGGGCTCCGGCCACGGCGGCCGGAGCTGGGCTGCAGCAGGCCGGGAAGGCCTGCTGCTCAAGCTTCGGCGGCCGAAGGAGTAGGAAAGCTAGGGTTCGGGTCTAGGGTTTCTGATGAGTCCGGGTCGGGTCTTGGGTCCGGGTCGGGTCTAAAATAATATGGGTTAAGTTAAGTGGGTCCGGGTCCGGGTTATTTTAGTTGGGCTCGGGTATTTTTATTTTTAAGTTTTAAGTTAATTAGGAATTAAATGGGCTAATTAAATTCCCAAAAATTTAATTAGTACCATTTAATTTATTTGGAGTCCATTAAATTATTTTGGGTTATTTTATCTATTTTTGGGCTTTCAATAATTTTTATTTAAATTTTTAAGTTGGCCAGAAATTTTTATGGGCTTGGGAGCCCATGAAAGTTATTGGGCTTTTGGGCCCATTGGGCCAGGGATAGTGTTATTGGGCCTAAGCTAGTGTTAATGGGCCAAGTTTTAAGTTAATGGGCTTGAGTGTAGGGCCAGCAGTCCAGAACCATCCATGAGAAAATTGAATGTGTCCTGATTATATATTTAATTATTTTTATGCATTTAAGTTATTTTAATAGTTATATGTTAGTAAGAAAATTAAATTAAATATATATGAAGGACACACAATTTATTTAAGTACATGCATTAATGAAATCAATTTTTTATGCTATGATTTAATTTCTATGGTTGAGCAAATAAAATATTTTAGGTGGAAATTGAAGTAGTGTGGCCATTTATGTATGGGCAGTTTCTGCCATTTATGTATGGGCAGTTTCTGCCATTTATGTATGGGTGGTTCGCCACCAGCCTCGTACGATGGTTTCTTAGACTGATCAGTCGCACTATGGGTCACACTTACGGATAGGACCATTCGATGTTCAGAAAATAAATGCTCAACAACTTATGTATGTATGATATTATGTATGTTAT
Source organism: Henckelia pumila (assembly GCF_033568475.1). NCBI lineage: Eukaryota > Viridiplantae > Streptophyta > Magnoliopsida > Lamiales > Gesneriaceae > Henckelia > Henckelia pumila. Next base: position 28,003 of record NW_027331867.1, on the reverse strand, counting down.
GTATGTTTATTTATGTAATTTATGTTATGTAATTTTTAAGCATGCTCATTCATGTATATGTATGTATTAGTATTAAATTGATTTAAATTATTTTAAACCCTTGTTAGTATGCATGTTGGGCCTCTAGGCTCACTACACTGATATGGTGCAGGTGAGTACGTAGAGGAACAGGTTACTCCTACCGGTGGTGAGGATGTATGAGCCGTGCTGCAGTAGCCCCGTGACCGTGACAGCTTCTGAGTCACCGTACTGATGTCTTATGAAACATTTTTATATTTTTTTTAGGGTTGAGGTGTTGGAATATTTTATTAAATATTTTTAGTGCATGCACGTTTTTTTGTATTTATTTAATTTATGCAGTATATTTTTAATTCTAGGGTTGACTCAGATGTTTAATCATTTTAAAGAATGCATTTTATTTAAGTATTTAAATTGTTTATTTATTTAATCATGAGTTTATTTTAAGTATCTTATGCAGTGCATATATGTATGGGCATATATGTACATAATTTTATTTAGTAGTATTAAAAAAAAAAAAAAATTTCCGCATATTTATTTATTAGAGAGTTAGGGTCGTTTCAGTTGGTATCAAAGCACGGTCCTTGGAGGGGTCACTACTGCTTTGCGAGCTCAGAAATCCACGCTACCGGTCTGTAAGTTTTAATGTTTATACTATGATTTAAATTTCTAGAATTTAAGTTAGCCTTAATTTTAAACACTTAGTTATGCAAGGCGATTTACGTAAATAAATATGTGGTGGTGCAGAATGCCTCCCAGACAGGTGAATCGACGTGGGAGACCTCCACATCCGCCTCCACCTCCACCGCCACCTCAGCAGCACCCCATGACAGCACTGGAGCAGGCCAGTGCCACGATGATGGCGGGTATTACTGCCTTGCTGGAGCAGCAGGCGGCCCGTCCCAGACTGTCCCACGAGGAGGACGTCGCAGAGAGGTTCCAGAAGAAGGGGCTTAAGGAGTTTTTGGGGACCACCGATCCTTTGGTGGCTGAGGGATGGATTCGCTCTCTTGAGTCCATCTTCGACTATATGGGGATCACAGACGCCGACAGGGTGAGCTGTGCTACGTACATGATGCGAGGCGATGCAGCCCTTTGGTGGGAGGGTGCAGTCAGAGGAGTCCATCTACCTACACTGACGTGGGCTGAGTTCAGGCGTATCTTCTACGCCAAGTATTTCACTGAGGACGTGCGCAGCCGCATGATCCGTGAGTTCATGAGTCTCCGTCAGGGGGACAGGTCTGTGGTGGAGTATGTGAGCAAGTTTGAGAGGGGCTGTCATTTTGTGCCCATGATTGCTGATAGTCCGCAGGAGAAGCTGCGACAGTTTGTTGAGGGCCTGAGGGCTGAGATTAGACATGACGTACGTATGGCAGACGTCTTTACCTATGAGTCTGCAGTCAGCAGGGCCTTGCGTTCCGAGGAGGGACGGAGGGAGATACAGAGAGAGCAGCAGGGTAAGAGGCAGTTTGTGCAGACAGGGTATCAGCGAGCATCTTCGCAGCCACCTGCGAAGAAGCAGTCTACAGGGCCATCTAAGGGCCCGAATCAGCAGAGGCCTCAGGGGAAGCCACAGCAGCAGACTAGGGGCGGGGCCCCTACTCCAGGGAGATATCCAGTGTGTCCGAAGTGCCAGAAGATGCATTCCGGGCAGTGTCTATTGGGAGCAGGAGTCTGCTATCGTTGCAAGGAGCCAGGGCATCAGATTGCCAACTGCCCGCAAAGACAGAATGTTAGTGGGCGAGTTTACGTTATGCAGGCTGAGGAGGCAGACCCAGATACCTCCTTGATCACCGGTATACCTAACCCCTAGAACTTTTTCAATACTTTGCTTTTGTTTATTATGATTATATCTGAATGCCTGTTGCATGAGTTTAATTATCAGCATGCTAGAATAAGAATTTTGGTTTCTTTGTGATTAGAATTAGGGATTTTAGTGTTTTAACCTTGGGAGCATAGTGGTATGAATTGTTGGGAATCTTCTGCGTGCAAGGAGAATTCTAGTTGGAGGCAACTCCACGTTTGCGTTGCTAGATTCAGGAGCCACGCATTTGTTTATCTCCCGGGATTTTATTAGACGGATAGGCATTACACCAGAGGTTGTAGACAGTGGTTACGATGTTACCATGCCATCCGGACAGATTATCACTACCACTAGTGTCATCAGGGATCTGGCATTGGAGCTGCAGGGACACTCCATTCGAGCAGATCTAGTGGTTCTTCCATTGACTGGGTTTGACTTGATTTTGGGTATGGACTGGCTATCAGTTAATGGAGCTTCGATTGATTTCCGACGTAGGACAGTATCAGTGAAGCCAGCAGGAGGTGAGATGTTTACTTTCTTTGCATCTCAGTCTAGCAGTATTCCTCAGATGATATCACTTGTTCTTGCGAGGAAACTGTTGCGCAGTGGATGTCAGGGTTTTCTGGCTAGTGTGGTCACTACCTCAGATGTTTCTAGCAGATCTTTATCAGATATAGAGGTGGTACGTGACTATCCAGATGTTTTTCCTGACGATGTTGCAGGAGTTCCACCAGTGAGGGAGGTGGAGTTCAGTATTGAGTTGTTGCCGGATACTGTGCCTATCTCTAAGGCACCGTATCGACTTGCTCCTACAGAGATGAGAGAGTTGAAGGAGCAGATTCAAGAGCTGTTGGAGAAGGGTTTTGTACGTCCTAGCTTTTCTCCATGGGGAGCTCCAGTGTTGTTTGTGAAGAAGAAGGACGGCAGCATGAGATTGTGCATTGACTACCGAGAGCTCAACAGAGTCACAGTGAAGAATAAGTATCCGCTACCGAGGATAGAGGATTTATTCGATCAGTTGCAGGGAGCTTCGGTATTCTCCAAGATCGATCTGCGATCTGGTTACCATCAGCTGAGAGTCAGAGATTCAGACGTGTCGAAGACTGCCTTTAGGACACGGTATGGACACTATGAGTTTTTGGTGATGCCCTTTGGGTTGACCAATGCTCCAGCAGTTTTTATGGATCTCATGCATCGTGTTTTCCAGCCGTATCTAGATCAGTTTGTCATTGTATTCATTGATGACATATTGATCTACTCGAGGAGCATTGAGGAGCACACACAGCATTTGCATATAGCTTTGCAGACTTTGAGAGAGCATTGAATGTTTGCAAAGTTCAGTAAGTGTGAGTTTTGGTTGGAGCAGGTGGCGTTTCTAGGCCACATTATTTCTAGAGATGGGATTGCAGTGGATCAGTCCAAGGTGCAGGCAGTGAGGGATTGGGGGATTCCAAAGAATGCTTCGGAGATTCGTATCTTCTTGGGTTTAGCAGGATACTATAGGAAGTTCATCAAGGGTTTTTCCTCTATTGCAGTACCCTTGATTTCCTTGACCAAGAAGAACGCGAAGTATAGTTGGAGTCCAGATTGTCAGAGGAGTTTTGATCAGCTGAAGGATGCACTTACTTCAGCACCGGTGTTAGCTATGACAGTGCCACATGAGGAGTTAGTGGTGTACACCGACGCGTCCAAGCTTGGTTTGGGCGCAGTACTTATGCAGAGTGGCAGAGTTATCGCATATGCGTCGCGACAGTTGAAGATTCATGAGCAGAACTATCCGACGCATGATTTGGAGCTTGCAGCAGTGGTATTTGCGTTGAAAATCTGGAGGCACTATCTTTACGGCGAGAAGTGCAAGATTTTCACCGACCATAAGAGCCTCAAGTACTTCTTCACCCAGAAGGAGTTGAACATGAGGCAGCGCAGATGGCTTGAGCTTGTTAAAGATTATGATTGTGACATTAGCTACCATCCGGGTAAGGCTAATGTAGTGGCAGATGCTTTGAGTCGGAAGTCGTCAGTGGTATCATGTTTGACTGTGCAGTTACCACTGCAGACCGAGATTCAGAGATTTGGTTTGGAGTGCTATCCGAGCGGCCATGCACCGAGCTTGTCAGTGTTGACGGTGCAGCCAGTTTTGAGAGATCGGATTAGAGAGGGACAGTCCACTGATGAGGAGCTACAACGATGGAGACAGAGAGATGAGGCCAGAGGTAGTCTCTTGTATACAGTGGAGGATGGCATCGTTCAGTACCGTGGGAGGATGTGGGTACCGAACGTTGATCAGTTGAGAGCCGAGATTCTAGCAGAGGCTCATGCATCTCCGTACTCCATTCACCCCGGAAGTACGAAGATGTACCGAGACTTACAGTTATCGTATTGGTGGCCCGGGATGAAGAGTGACATCGGGAGAGTGGTGTCAGAGTGCTTGACTTGTCAGCAAGTCAAAGCAGAGCATCAGCGTCCAGCAGGACTACTTAGACCTCTCCCTATTCCGGAATGGAAGTGGGAGAATATTACGATGGATTTCGTGGTTGGCTTACCGAGGAGTACTAGAGGGTGTACAACGATTTGGGTGATTGTGGATAGACTCACCAAATCAGCTCATTTCTTGCCGGTAAGGACTACTTACACTTTGACATAGTATGCAGAGCTTTACATCAGAGAGATTGTTAGACTGCATGGCATACCAGTGTCTATCGTGTCAGACAGAGATCCGAGATTCACCTCAGCGTTTTGGAAGAGTCTGCACACAGCTTTGGGGACTAGACTTTTGTTCAGTACAGCTTTTCATCCCCAGACAGATGGTCAGTCCGAGAGAGTGATCCAGGTTCTCGAAGATCTTTTGAGAGCTTGTGTCATCGATTTTCGAGGATCTTGGGAGACTAGACTGCCATTAGTGGAGTTTACCTATAACAACAGCTTTCAGTCGTCTATAGGTATGGCTCCATATGCAGCACTTTATGGGAGGAGATGCAGATCTCCGGTGCATTGGGATGAGGTTGGAGAGAGGATTTTGTTGGGTCCAGAGATTGTGCAGCAGACAGCTGACATTGTGACACAGATTCGAGATAGGATGAGGACTGCGCAGAGTCGGCAGAAGAGTTATGCAGATGCCAGACGACACAATTTGGAGTTCGCGGTAGGTGATCACGTATTCCTGAAGGTGTCACCTATGAAGGGAGTAGCGCGTTTTGGGCGGAGAGGCAAGCTTAATCCGAGATACATAGGGCCATTCGAGATCTTGGAGCGAGTTGGCACGTTGGCCTATCGTTTAGCTCTACCTCCAGGGCTAGCGGCAGTGCACAACGTTTTCCATGTATCCATGCTTCGGAGATATGTCTCCAATCCGTCGCATGTATTGGATTTTGAGCCTTTACAGTTGCCACCAGATCTTGTTTACGAGGAGAGACCAGTGCGGATCTTGGCTAGAGAGGAGCGGAGGCTTAGGACGCGGGTCATACCGATGGTCAGAGTCCAGTGGCTGAATCACTCGGAGGAGGAAGCTACTTGGGAGACCGAGGAGGATATGAGGACTCGCTACCCGGAGATGTTCGGGTAAGTACTTTAATTTCGATGACGAAATTCAATTTAAGGGGGGGAGAATTGTAACACCCGGTATTTTTAATTACATAAATCCGCCTGCATAATTAGGATATTTAATTATTTAAATTTATGATTTATGGGTTAAATAATTATGTGAATTATTTATGCATGATTTAATTTATTTTTTTAGCATTTAACCCATAATTAGTGGTTTTTATGATTTTTAGTATTTTTATTATTTAATCGCGTAGACGGGACCGTGGACGGACGAGATGACAACTTTCTAGCCAAATTATTTTATGAGCCTTTTGGAGCCTTAAAATATTATTTTGAGTTTTATTATCTCAAAATTTTAAGTATTTAATTTTATTTAATTTTAGGGGTCATTTTTTATCCAAAATTAGTCAAAATATTGACTTTTTAGTATTTTTAAAATTCCCCTAAATTATTATTTCGAGATTTTATTTAGGTGATCAGATTTTTTTAAATGTTTATTTAAGAGTTAAGTTGTATTTTAATTATTTTAAAACCTTTTTATTTAAATAGTTAACCTATATTTTTAATTAACCCTAAAATTAAACTTATTCTACCAAAAACCCTACCTTAGCCGATTGTTTTCTTCTTCCCACTAGCATCAGCCGTCACCTCCATCTTCTTCCTCACTGAACCAACCTTCAAGGAGACTCCATAGCCATTTTCGAAGGTTCCAAGCAAGCCATCGTCGTCCCGGCGTCCCGAAGTCCGTCCTACGCGTGTTAAATCCTTATCTTCGGTGGAAGGCATGTTCTTTTCTTATTTGTTTTGCTATATCAGTATATATATCATGTATATTACAGTAGACATCCGAATCTTTTAAGGACTTTTCAGAAAATCGTTTGAAGTTTGTTGTTGGTGCATTACCTTCGAATTTCATGGCATGTTCACGTTTTTTTTTCTATCCATGCATGGTTCGGCTGATGGCTAGGCTTCCGGGGGTGTGGGAACGTGGTCTGGGCTTGAGTGGCCCGAGTGGTTCGAGCCAAACGAGCCCAGGTGGTCACCTTGTTCAGCAATGGGTTCGGCCGAGTAGCAGTTTAGGGTTCTAGGTTTGGAGGCATCGGGTTCAACGTGGGGGCAGCATGGGGTTCGGACCAGGGGGTGGTTCGAACCGGCAGGACCCTGGGGAGGTCCTGCGGCGGGGCTCCGGCCACGGCGGCCGGAGCTGGGCTGCAGCAGGCCGGGAAGGCCTGCTGCTCAAGCTTCGGCGGCCGAAGGAGTAGGAAAGCTAGGGTTCGGGTCTAGGGTTTCTGATGAGTCCGGGTCGGGTCTTGGGTCCGGGTCGGGTCTAAAATAATATGGGTTAAGTTAAGTGGGTCCGGGTCCGGGTTATTTTAGTTGGGCTCGGGTATTTTTATTTTTAAGTTTTAAGTTAATTAGGAATTAAATGGGCTAATTAAATTCCCAAAAATTTAATTAGAACCATTTAATTTATTTGGAGTCCATTAAATTATTTTGGGTTATTTTATCTATTTTTGGGCTTTCAATAATTTTTATTTAAATTTTTAAGTTGGCCAGAAATTTTTATGGGCTTGGGAGCCCATGAAAGTTATTGGGCTTTTGGGCCCATTGGGCCAGGGATAGTGTTATTGGGCCTAAGCTAGTGTTAATGGGCCAAGTTTTAAGTTAATGGGCTTGAGTGTAGGGCCAGCAGTCCAGAACCATCCATGAAAAAATTGCATGTGTCCTGATTATATATTTAATTATTTTTATGCATTTAAGTTATTTTAATAGTTATATGTTAGTAAGAAAATTAAATTAAATATATATGAAGGACACACAATTTATTTAAGTACATGCATTCATGAAATCAATTTTTTATGCTATGATTTAATTTCTATGGTTGAGCAAATAAAATATTTTAGGTGGAAATTGAAGTAGTGTGGCCATTTATGTATGGGCAGTTTCTGCCATTTATGTATGGGCAGTTTCTGCCATTTATGTATGGGTGGTTCGCCACCAGCCTCGTACGATGGTTTCTTAGACTGATCAGTCGCACTATGGGTCACACTTACGGATAGGACCATTCGATGTTCAGAAAATAAATGCTCAACAACTTATGTATGTATGATATTATGTATGTTATGTATGTTTATTTATATAATTTATGTTATGTAATTTTTAAGCATGCTCATTCATGTATATGTATGTATTAGTATTAAATTGATTTAAATTATTTTAAACCCTTGTTAGTATGCATGTTGGGCCTCTAGGCTCACTACACTGATATGTTGCAGGTGAGTACGTAGAGGAACAGGTTACTCCTACCGGTGGTGAGGATGTATGAGCCGTGCTGCAGTAGCCCCGTGACCGTGACAGCTTCTGAGTCACCGTACTGATGTCTTATGAAACATTTTTATATTTTTTTTAGGGTTGAGGTGTTGGAATATTTTATTAAATATTTTTAGTGCATGCACGTTTTTTTGTATTTATTTAATTTATGCAGTATATTTTTAATTCTAGGGTTGACTCAGATGTTTAATCATTTTAAAGAATGCATTTTATTTAAGTATTTAAATTGTTTATTTATTTAATCATGAGTTTATTTTAAGTATCTTATGCAGTGCATATATGTATGGACATATATGTACATAATTTTATTTAGTAGTATTAAAAAAAAAAAAAATTTCCGCATATTTATTTATTAGAGAGTTAGGGTCATTTCATTAACACTAGCTTAGGCCCAATAACACTATCCCTGGCCCAATGGGCCCAAAAGCCCAATAACTTTCATGGGCTCCCAAGCCCATAAAAATTTCTGGCCAACTTAAAAATTTAAATAAAAATTATTGAAAGCCCAAAAATAGATAAAATAACCCAAAATAATTTAATGGACTCCAAATAAATTAAATGGTACTAATTAAATTTTTGGGAATTTAATTAGCCCATTTAATTCCTAATTAACTTAAAACTTAAAAATAAAAATACCCGAGCCCAACTAAAATAACCCGGACCCGGACCCACTTAACTTAACCCATATTATTTTAGACCCGACCCGGACCCAAGACCCGACCCGGACCCATCAGAAACCCTAGACCCGAACCCTAGCTTTCCTACTCCTTCGGCCGCCGAAGCTTGAGCAGCAGGCCTTCCCGGCCTGCTGCAGCCCAGCTCCGGCCGCCGTGGCCGAAGCCCCGCCGGCAGGACCTCCCCAGGGTCCTGCCGGTTCGAACCACCCCCTGGTCCGAACCCCATGCTGCCCCCACGTTGAACCCGATGCCTCCAAACCTAGAACCCTAAACTGCTACTCGGCCGAACCCATTGCTGAACAAGGTGACCACCTGGGCTCGTTTGGCTCGAACCACTCGAGCCACTCAAGCCCAGACCACGTTCCCACACCCCCGGAAGCCTAGCCATCAGCTGAACCATGCATGGATAGAAAAAAAAACGTGAACATGCCATGAAATTCGAAGGTAATGCACCAACAACAAACTTCAAACGATTTTCTGAAAAGTCCTTAAAAGATTCGGATGTCTACTGTAATATACATGATATATATACTGATATAGCAAAAAAAATAAGAAAAGAACATGCCTTCCACCGAAGATAAGGATTTAACACGCGTAGGACAGACTTCGGGACGCCAGGACGACGATGGCTTGCTTGGAACCTTCGAAAATGGCTATGGAGTCTCCTTGAAGGTTGGTTCAGTGAGGAAGAAGATGGAGGTGACGGCTGATGCTAGTGGGAAGAAGAAAACAATCGGCTAAGGTAGGGTTTTTGGTAGAATAAGTTTAATTTTAGGGTTAATTAAAAATATAGGTTAACTATTTAAATAAAAAGGTTTTAAAATAATTAAAATACAACTTAACTCTTAAATAAACATTTAAAAAAATCTGATCACCTAAATAAAATCTCGAAATAATAATTTAGGGGAATTTTAAAAATACTAAAAAGTCAATATTTTGACTAATTTTGGATAAAAAATGACCCCTAAAATTAAATAAAATTAAATACTTAAAATTTTGAGATAATAAAACTCAAAATAATATTTTAAGGCTCCAAAAGGCTCATAAAATAATTTGGCTAGAAAGTTGTCATCTCGTCCGTCCACGGTCCCGTCTACGCGATTAAATAATAAAAATACTAAAAATCATAAAAACCACTAATTATGGGTTAAATGCTAAAAAAATAAATTAAATCATGCATAAATAATTCACATAATTATTTAACCCATAAATCATAAATTTAAATAATTAAATATCCTAATTATGCAGGCGGATTTATGTAATTAAAAATACCGGGTGTTACAATTCTCCCCCCCTTAAATTGAATTTCGTCCTCGAAATTAAAGTACTTACCCGAACATCTCCGGGTAGCGAGTCCTCATATCCTCCTCGGTCTCCCAAGTAGCTTCCTCCTCCGAGTGATTCAGCCACTGGACTCTGACCATCGGTATGACCCGCGTCCTAAGCCTCCGCTCCTCTCTAGCCAAGATCCGCACTGGTCTCTCCTCGTAAACAAGATCTGGTGGCAACTGTAAGGGCTCAAAATCCAATACATGCGACGGATTGGAGACATATCTCCGAAGCATGGATACATGGAAAACGTTGTGCACTGCCGCTAGCCCTGGAGGTAGAGCTAAACGATAGGCCAACGTGCCAACTCGCTCCAAGATCTCGAATGGCCCTATGTATCTCGGATTAAGCTTGCCTCTCCGCCCAAAACGCGCTACTCCCTTCATAGGTGACACCTTCAGGAATACGTGATCACCTACCGTGAACTCCAAATTGCGTCGTCTGGCATCTGCATAACTCTTCTGCCGACTCTGCGCAGTCCTCATCCTATCTCGAATCTGTGTCACAATGTCAGCTGTCTGCTGCACAATCTCTGGACCCAACAAAATCCTCTCTCCAACCTCATCCCAATGCACCGGAGATCTGCATCTCCTCCCATAAAGTGCTGCATATGGAGCCATACCTATTGACGACTGAAAGCTGTTGTTATAGGTAAACTCCACTAATGGCAGTCTAGTCTCCCAAGATCCTCGAAAATCGATGACACAAGCTCTCAAAAGATCTTCGAGAACCTGGATCACTCTCTCGGACTGACCATCTGTCTGGGGATGAAAAGCTGTACTGAACAAAAGTCTAGTCCCCAAAGCTGTGTGCAGACTCTTCCAAAACGTTGAGGTGAATCTCGGATCTCTGTCTGACACGATAGACACTGGTATGCCATGCAGTCTAACAATCTCTCTGATGTAAAGCTCTGCATACTGTGTCAAAGTGTAAGTAGTCCTTACCGGCAAGAAATGAGTTGACTTGGTGAGTCTATCCACAATCACCAAAATCGCTGTACACCCTCTAGTACTCCTCGGTAAGCCAACCACGAAATCCATCGTAATATTCTCCCACTTCCATTCCGGAATAGGGAGAGGTCTAAGTAGTCCTGCTGGACGCTGATGCTCTGCTTTGACTTGCTGACAAGTCAAGCACTCTGACACCACTCTCCCGATGTCACTCTTCATCCCGGGCCACCAATACGATAACTGTAAGTATCGGTACATCTTCGTACTTCCGGGGTGAATGGAGTACGGAGATGCATGAGCCTCTGCTAGAATCTCGGCTCTCAACTGATCAACGTTCGGTACCCACATCCTCCCACGGTACTAAACGATGCCATCCTCCACTGTATACAAGATACTACCTCTGGCCTCATCTCTCTGTCTCCATCGCTGTAGCTCCTCATCAGTGGGCTGTCCCTCTCTAATCCGATCTCTCAAAACTGGCTGCACCGTCAACACTGACAAGCTCGGTGCATGGCTTCTCGGATAGCACTCCAAACCAAATCTCTGAATCTCGGTCTGTAGTGGTAACTGTGCAGTCAAACATGATACCACTGACGACTTTCGACTCAAAGCATCTGCCACTACATTAGCCTTACCCGGATGGTAGCTAATGTCACAGTCATAGTCCTTAACCAGCTCAAGCCATCTGCGCTGCCTCATGTTCAACTCCTTCTGGGTGAAGAAGTACTTGAGGCTCTTGTGGTCGGTGAAAATCTTGCACTTCTATCCGTAAAGATAGTGCCTCCAGATTTTCAACGCAAAAACCACTGCTGCAAGCTCCAAATCATGCGTCGGATAGTTCTGCTCATGAATCTTCAACTGTCGCGACGCATATGCGATAACTCTGCCACTCTGCATAAGTACTGCGCCCAAACCAAGCTTGGATGCGTCGGTGTACACCACTAACTCCTCATGTGGCACTGTCATAGCTAACACCGGTGCTGAAGTAAGTGCATCCTTCAGCTGATCAAAGCTCCTCTGACAATCTGGACTCCAACTATACTTCGCGTTCTTCTTGGTCAAGGAAGTCAAGGGTACTGCAATAGAGGAAAAACCCTTGATGAACTTCCTATAGTATCCTGCTAAACCCAAGAAGCTACGAATCTCCGAAGCATTCTTTGGAATCCCCCAATCCCTCACTGCCTGCACCTTGGACTGATCCACTGCAATCCCATCTCTAGAAATAATGTGGCCTAGAAACGCCACCTGCTCCAACCAAAACTCACACTTACTGAACTTTGCAAACAGTCGATGCTCCCTCAAAGTCTGCAAAGCTATATGCAAATGCTGTGTGTGCTCCTCAATGCTCTTCGAGTAGATCAATATGTCATCAATGAATACAATGACAAACTGATCTAGATACGGCTGGAAAACACGATGCATGAGATCCATAAAAACTGCTGGAGCATTGGTCAAACCAAAGGGCATCACTAAGAACTCGTAATGCCCATATCGTGTCCTAAAGGCAGTCTTAGACACGTCTGAATCCCTGACTCTCAGCTGATGGTAACCAGATCGTAGATCGATCTTGGAGAATACCGAAGCTCCCTGCAACTGATCGAATAAATCCTCTATCCTCGGTAGCGGATACTTATTCTTCACTGTGACTCTGTTGAGCTCTCGGTAGTCAATGCACAATCTCATGCTGCCGTCCTTCTTCTTCACAAACAACACTGGAGCTCCCCATGGAGAAAAGCTAGGACGTACAAAACCCTTCTCCAACAGCTCTTGAATCTGCTCCTTCAACTCTCTCATCTCTGTAGGAGCAAGTCGATACGGTGCCTTAGAGATAGGCACAGTATCCAGCAACAACTCAATACTGAACTCCACCTCCCTCACTGGTGGAACTCCTGCAACATCGTCAGGAAAAACATCTGGATAGTCACATACCACCTCTATATCTGATAAAGATCTGCTAGAAACATCTGAGGTAGTGACCACACTAGCCAGAAAACCCTGACATCCACTGCGCAATAGTTTCCTCGCACGAACAAGTGATATCATCTGAGGAATACTGCTAGACTGAGATGCAAAGAAAGTAAACATCTCACCTCCTGCTGGCTTCACTGATACTGTCCTATGTCGGAAATCAATCGAAGCTCCATTAACTGATAGCCAGTCCATACCCAAAATCAAGTCAAACCCAGTCAATGGAAGAACCACTAGATCTGCTCGAATGGAGTGTCCCTGCAGCTCCAATGCCAGATCCCTGATGACACTAGTGGTAGTGATAATCTGTCCGGATGGCATGGTAACATCGTAACCACTGTCTACAACCTCTGGTGTAATGCCTATCTGTCTGATAAAATCCCGGGAGATAAACGAATGCGTGGCTCCTGAATCTAGCAACGCAAACGTGGAGTTGCCTCCAACTAGAATTCTCCCTGCACGCAGAAGATTCCCAACAATTCATACCACTATGCTCCCAAGGTTAAAACACTAAAATCCCTAATTCGGTGATCAAGGAGGTATCTGGGTCTGCCTCCTCAGCCTGCATAACTTAAACTCGCCCACTAACATTCTGTCTCTGCGGGCAGTTGGCAATCTGATGCCCTGGCTCCTTGCAGCGATAGCAGACTCCTGCTCCCAATAGACACTGCCCGGAATGCATCTTCTGGCACTTCGGACATACTGGATATCTCCCTGGAGTAGGGGCCCCGCCCCTAGTCTGCTGCTGTGGCTTCCCCTGAGGCCTCTGCTGATTCGGGCCCTTAGATGGCCCTGTAGACTGCTTCTTCGCAGGTGGCTGCAAAGATGCTCGCTGATACCCTGTCTGCACAAACTGCCTCTTACCCTGCTGCTCTCTCTGTATCTCCCTCCGTCCCTCCTCGGAACGCAAGGCCCTGCTGACTGCAGACTCATAGGTAAAGACGTCTTCCATACGTACGTCATGTCTAATCTCAGCCCTCAGGCCCTCAACAAACTGTCGCAGCTTCTCCTGCGGACTATCAGCAATCATGGGCACAAAATGACAGCCCCTCTCAAACTGGCTCACATACTCCACCACAGACCTGTCCCCCTGACGGAGACTCATGAACTCACGGATCATGCGGCTGCGCACGTCCTCAGTGAAATACTTGGCGTAAAAGATACGCCTGAACTCAGCCTACGTCAGTGTAGGTAGATGGACTCCTCTGATTGCACCCTCCCACCAAAGGGCTGCATCGCCTCGCATCATGTACGTAGCACAGCTCACCCTGTCGGCGTCTGTGATCCCCATATAGTCGAAAATGGACTCAAGAGAGCGAATCCATCCCTCAGCCACCAACGGATCGGTGGTCCCCATAATCTCCTTAGGCCCCTTCTTCTGGAACCTCTCTGCGACGTCCTCCTCGTGGGACAGTCTGGGACGGGCAGCCTGCTGCTCCAACAGAGCAGTAATACCCGCCATCATCGTGGCACTGGCCTGCTCCACTGCTGTCATGGGGTGCTGCTGAGGTGGCGGTGGAGGTGGAGGTCTCCCACGTCGATTCACCTGTCTGGGAGGCATTCTGCACCACCACATATTTATTTACATAAATCGCCATGCATAACTAAGTGTTTAAAATTAAGGCTAACTTAAATTCTAGAAATTAAATCATACTATAAACATTAAAACTTACAGACCGGTGGCGTGGATTTCTGAGCTCGCAAAGCAGTAGTGACCCCTCCAAGGACCGTGCTTTGATACCAACTGAAACGACCCTAACTCTCTAATAAATAAATATGCGGAATTTTTTTTTTTTTTTTTACTACTAAATAAATATATGTACATATATGCCCATACATATATGCACAGAATAAAATATTTAAAATAAATACAAGACTAAATAAATAAACAATTTAAATACTTAAATAAAATGCATTCATTGAATTAAATAAATATCTGAGTCCACCCTATAAAAAAATATACTGCATAAATGAAATAAATAAAAAGTGTGCATGCACTAAAAATATTTAATAAAATATTCAAAACACCTCAACCCAAAAAAAATAATAAAATGTATCATAACACTCATGCATGGTGACTCAGAAGCTGTCACGGTCACGGGGCTACTGCAGCGCTGCTCATACATCCTCACCACCGGTAGGAGTAACCTGCTCCTCTACGTACTCACCTGCACCATATCAGTGTAGTGAGCCTAGAGGCCCAACATGCATACTAACAAGGGTTTAAAATAATTTAAATCAATTTAATACTAATACATACATATACATGAATGAGCATGCTTAAAAATTACATAACATAATTTACATAAATAAATATAAATAACATAATACATAACATACATAATATCATACATACATGAGTTGTTGAGCATTTATTTTCTGAACATCGAATGGTCCTATCCGTAAGTGTGACCCATAGTGCGACTGATCAGTCTAAGAAACCATCGTACGAGGCTGGTGGCGAACCACCCATACATAAATGGCAGAAAACTGCCCATACATAAATGGCAGAAACTGCCCATACATAAATGGCCACACTACTTCAATTTCCACCTAAAATATTTTATTTGCTCAACCATAGAAATTAAATCATAGCATAAAAATTGATTTCATGAATGCATGTACTTAAATAAATTGTGTGTCCTTCATATATATTTAATTTAATTTTCTTACTAACATATAAATATTAAAATAACTTAAATGCATAAAAATAATTAAATATATAATCAGGACACATGCAATTTTCTCATGGATGGTTCTGGACTGCTGGCCCTACACTCAAGCCCATTAACTTAAAACTTGGCCCATTAACACTAGCTTAGGCCCAATAACACTATCCCTGGCCCAATGGGCCCAAAAGCCCAATAACTTTCATGGGCTCCCAAGCCCATAAAAATTTCTGGCCAACTTAAAAATTTAAATAAAAATTATTGAAAGCCCAAAAATAGATAAAATAACCCAAAATAATTTAATGGACTCCAAATAAATTAAATGGTACTAATTAAATTTTTGGGAATTTAATTAGCCCATTTAATTCCTAATTAACTTAAAACTTAAAAATAAAAATACCCGAGCCCAACTAAAATAACCCGGACCCGAACCCACTTAACTTAACCCATATTATTTTAGACCCGACCCGGAACCAAGACCCGACCCGGACCCATCAGAAACCCTAGACCCGAACCCTAGCTTTCCTACTCCTTCGGCCGCCGAAGCTTGAGCAGCAGGCCTTCCCGGCCTGCTGCAGCCCAGCTCCGGCCGCCGTGGCCGGAGCCCCGCCGGCAGGACCTCCCCAGGGTCCTGCCGGTTCGAACCACCCCCTGGTCCGAACCCCATGCTGCCCCCACGTTGAACCCGATGCCTCCAAACCTAGAACCCTAAACTGCTACTCGGCCGAACCCATTGCTGAACAAGGTGACCACCTGGGCTCGTTTGGCTCGAACCACTCGAGCCACTCGAGCCCAGACCACGTTCCCACACCCCCGGAAGCCTAGCCATCAGCCGAACCATGCATGGATAGAAAAAAAAACGTGAACATGCCATGAAATTCGAAGGTAATGCACCAACAACAAACTTCAAACGATTTTTTGAAAAGTCCTTAAAATATTCGGATGTCTACTGTAATATACATGATATATATACTGATATAGCAAAAAAAATAAGAAAAGAACATGCCTTCCACCGAAGATAAGGATTTAACACGCGTAGGACGGACTTCGGGACGCCGGGACGACGATGGCTTGCTTGGAACCTTCGAAAATGGCTATGGAGTCTCCTTGAAGGTTGGTTCAGTGAGGAAGAAGATGGAGGTGACGGCTGATGCTAGTGGGAAGAAGAAAACAATCGGCTAAGGTAGGGTTTTTGGTAGAATAAGTTTAATTTTAGGGTTAATTAAAAATATAGGTTAACTATTTAAATAAAAAGGTTTTAAAATAATTAAAATACAACTTAACTCTTAAATAAACATTTAAAAAAATCTGATCACCTAAATAAAATCTCGAAATAATAATTTAGGGGAATTTTAAAAATACTAAAAAGTCAATATTTTGACTAATTTTGGATAAAAAATGACCCCTAAAATTAAATAAAATTAAATACTTAAAATTTTGAGATAATAAAACTCAAAATAATATTTTAAGGCTCCAAAAGGCTCATAAAATAATTTGGCTAGAAAGTTGTCATCTCGTCCGTCCACGGTCCCGTCTACGCGATTAAATAATAAAAATACTAAAAATCATAAAAACCACTAATTATGGGTTAAATGCTAAAAAAATAAATTAAATCATGCATAAATAATTCACATAATTATTTAACCCATAAATCATAAATTTAAATAATTAAATATCCTAATTATGCAGGCGGATTTATGTAATTAAAAATACCGGGTGTTACAGTATAACTCTGTAGAATATACTTGTATATACATGTAACTTGTATAGAATTATGTAGAAGAAAGGATCTATAATCGTGTAGATTGTATGAAGCTCAACTATAAAAGGGTGCAAGCCCTCATTTGTAAACCAACAAATTTGAAAGCAATACACAAAATATTATTCAAGCTCTCTTGTGTTCTTACACAATTGACAACTAAATAACCATTTAGAGCTAGTTGGCTAGTCCCTATTAAATTTTGTACAATAGTTGTGATTTTAGAGTAAAACAAAACTATGTTTTCATTTTTTTAAAACCAAAAGCTAGCACATCGATTTTTAAGAAATATTCTCCAAGTAATGATGAGATCTCAAAATAGAGGAAGAGACAGAGTCGTCTGAAACTTGGAACCAGGCAGCCCCCAAGCGTGTTCACATGGGTACATGTTTATCAGCCCAGGATAAAAAAATTTTCTGGCTACGCCCCTGGATGAACTATTGGAAAAGCAGCAGGAGGCATGGAGTCACATTAATCCTGATTATGGACAGGGAATTATTCTAGAAAATATATATGATGAAAATGAGTTGTATATGAATGATGACAATAGTGTTTTAGTATATGACAAAAATATATATTAACGACAGTATTGAGAAGTGAGCTACCGAGCATTTGCATTTTCTTTATGTTTTGCTAAATCTTATCGGAGTTTTACGGTGCTATGATTTCCTCATTGAGGCTGCTCAGTCTGCGCAACAGGGCACCTATATTTAAGAACACTAGTTAATAAAACGTGCGTTGCACGTGAAATACTATCTGACAACGCTTAGTTTTTAGGTTAGTGAAAATTAGATACTTGCAATTCTCCAAGTGAGATAATTAAGTACGCAAGTAATTTAGATATTTATATAGATATATCATGGAAAGCAAAAGATTCATTTCTAATTTAGAAGTTCAAGATCGGAAATAAGTTCGAATATTGAAAAACATATAGTATCAACGCTAAAGTCTTGGAATTAAAAATAAAAAAGCACCATCAATTCTTCTCCAACTTAACTTTCACTATTTGGCGCATGCCTTTGTTGGTTTGTTTGAGATTCTTCAGCCTTTTGTTAAAATCAGCAAGCTTCTCATTATCTTGAATCTCTATAGTATCTTTTTTTGAAGATGACTGGCTTTGGTTTTTCTTCAGTGTTTTCCCCGTAGTCTTCGCGCTTTGTCTAGGCTCATCATGATTATTTATGTCTTTGATACTCTTAGTCTTTCTTTTCCTATTATTTGGATTTTTTGTCTTGATTTGTGCTGGTTTCTTGAAACCTTCTCCTATGATCGATAGCATTCCATTTTTGTCCAAGACCGATTTATCTAACTTGAAAAGAAACTTGTGGTTTTCTTTGCTTGGGTGATCCAGTATGTTTCCGTGTTCCATGGGACATTTTTGCTACAATATTAAAAATGGAATTATTGGAAATAATATAAGATAAACTCAAAAGTATAGAAATGGATATTTTAAATCACCTTAGTGTTCATTTCAATGTATTTGTCAATAGAGCAACCAATAAATTCTGCAGCCACTTCTTCGAACAAAGTCACTCTAGCCATTTCATTTTCATCTTGGACGATTATTGTCATTCGATATCTGAAAAATCACTTGTGAGAGTGTATACACAATAAGTAAATATATATATTTTTTAAAAAATCTATAGTTGAGCATAGTTGCGTACCTTGGTACAACATTTATATTTGGCTTCATACAATTTGTGCATTTAAATTCACCAGTTGTTTTGGTAACAGCTTTGTTACAGTAACCACAAGCCTCATACCACAGGGATTGTTTATTCTCAATTTCCTTGATGGTTGCTTTGATGAAGTAAAAGTTGTGCTATAGGCAATTCCATGCGAACAATGGTCTAAGAAATCACCAACATATAATAGAAATTTGTTTAATTAATTACATATAGCTGCTTGAACTTATGTATAAAATTGAAATTTGTGAATATAAAACATCATCATTACCTGCGGCAAAGTTGTCAGCTCATCCTTCAATTGTCGTAGGCTTAGTTGGTTTGACTCTTTTATCATTTTCTCCATCCAAAGTTTATTCAAGCTTTTCTGAGTTGCATTTCTCTTCAACCTATAATTTTGGCGGTGTGTAAATTCAATAGATAGAATTTAATTGTAGGAATGTAATTAATGACATGGTTGCACTATATAGTTTATATTCTAATTGTTTCTCGCCACACTACATATGGCACACAGAGGATTGTTCTATTGCTACTGATCATAAACATGATTCTGGGTTGAAAAACAGAGGATGACTCTATTACCACTGACAAACTTGATTCTAGATGGAAAAAATAGTAAACTGAGACTCGTCCTCATCACCAAACAAACAGGGGCAGATACATAAGCTTAAAACAGGTTCAACTTAGTCTATGAAGAATGATAAATAATCTGGTAAAGGAAATTAAAAAAATAAGAAAAGTTTAATTTGGTCCACTGGGTCTGCATCGAGAGGAAGATATATGATATAGTTGTTCCACATACATTAATGATTTTAGAATTCAATTTGCAGATATATATTTGTATGTGTGTTATTGATCAATAAGATATGTATGGAAATATATGAAGTGTACCATGAGTTAATATTTTCAGTTTCATCGCACGGGGGATTGATCAACATCGCCGTCTTTGACGTAGATTTCAGCTGTATTCCTGTATTTGATGACAAATTTTATGACAAAATGAGCTAAGTTAGATAGCCACTGTCAAATGAGAGAGGTTAATTTCATGTCTATTTCATGGTATCACTTTGGTATATATTAATTTTCAAATTGCGAAAAGCAATCACTGGATTTTGGTCTTGAATCTGGTGTAGTAATTGTCCTTCATTCAACGCTATATCATCCCATAGCTGTATTGTCATGGGTTCCAACCTGATTCACATACGCGTTAGCTATTTGTAAAATGAGACGAATACAATGTTTCTTTCTATAAACTTACAAAGTGTTTAACATAATTACTTCCCTCCGATGGACAACAGTGTTATCTTCTTTTGTGTAGTTGAACAATGGTCGAACATGCTTGATGATGCCAATTATGTCTGTTTATGTGACAATATATAGATGATTGGAAACTATTGTTTACATTTTAAAATACAATAAAGAAAAGAAAAACTCACTTTGGTCATTAGTATCTGCTTGATTGCTTGCTATATGAGCGAATTCCTTGAACCGAAAATTGATTCTGTCCAGAAAAGGTTCATTTGACAACTCGGTAATTCTAGTTAATTTGTGTTTGCATCGTCAACTCAATCTTTGGATTAACATTTGGATAAGTGAAATTTATCTGTTTCACGGATGGGTTACATATGAGATAGGTTTTGTTACTATCCAGGAGTTGCTCGAATGTGTTGGCAAAAACTAAGCCATGTATCATCGTTCCCTGCAGTATCCAGACTCATCAGTGTTAGAAAATATGCACGTTGTCCTAAAAAATACGCAATCAATTTTGTTTAACAAAGTTAGCATTTGAAAAAGAGTAACTTGTGCATCCATGAAAATGAGCTTTCGAAGAGTCTTGGAGTTGAGTGTCCTTGAAACTCGATAGCCTTGACGAATAACCAAAACTTTGACGACCACATCTTTTTGACCACGCTGGAGTGTATCAATGAGCATCACATCAAGGTTGGCCATTGATAATTACTTTGTTTTTTTGCTGGTGGGAATTATTTTTTGGCTGCAAGGTTGGTGTGTGACATGCTACGTTATTTTTTGTCTTATTTATAATCACTAATAATCATTGACACTAATTATTTGTATTGAATTCATTTACGGTTATTTGGATTGATAACAAAATACGTGCTTGCTTTCTCTTCAGCTACCCTAATTATTATATTCACTAAAGTAATAACACGATTGGGTTTTTTAATCAATGATACGTTACTCAAATAATGATCATCACAGAACGTGTTCAGAATTGTGTACTGATATTAATTATATGTGAAAAATATGCGTTTCAGTGAAAGCCTTATAATAGTATCTCTTATCGGAGATATTGGTGTAACTAAAGTATTTGCTATATAGGCAAATTCAAAATGATGAGGAAGAAGTCAATATGTGATCTAGCTTCGTCTATCTTAAAGTTATATTGGATGTTGTTTTAATTAAAGTGAGTCGTTAAGTTTGGTTAACAATTAAATATATATGTATAAACTTGGGTTGAATGTACTTTGTATACAATTTATATGGATGGATTGGTAATTAAATTGTGTTGGTTAATTGGAAAGTGCGCATATACATTAAAATATAAACTCATTCATTTATTCAATTTTTTATTATGTGGAAAATGGCAGTAGCCACCGGCCCACCAACTTATACTCTGTAAGTTACATTAAGTTGATATAGTAATCTTTCGCGTGTCATTTGAGCGTAGTATAATTGAGGTAGTGTGAATTTAGAAGACATAAAATTGACAATTGGAATTTTTTAAAAAGTAGAGAAATGGTGGATATAAATCAAGATGAAAATAGAAATAAAAATTAATATTTGTTTCAATAATTTTTTTATAACTAATGTTATTTAAATATTTAATTATAAATTTTGTGTAACTAATATTTTAGATAATAATTTAGAAATTGAAACTATTAAAGAATTTAGTAAATACTAAATTAATCAGTCAAAGTCTCAAAGAGAAAGTATCAATTTATATGATAAAAAATGGAATGCTGATATAATATATATACATACTACAGTTGGAAAAGTTTTAATAGGTTGTTATTTGGGACAATGCTACATATACATTGAAGATTACACATTGATTTATACGATATATCTGAAATAACTAAATTATCTTAATGGTTTTTTGCATGATATGATCCTTTATTTTTTATAAAAATAAAGTGTAAGAATAATTATGTATTTTCAAATACAATGCATAAATCAATGTATAATTCTCAATGTATATGTAATAATTTTCCTTTACTTTATATATGTTGTATATAGTATTAGTATTTAATTTTAATAATGTATTGGACACTTGGACAAATATACATTATTTTAGAGATACACATAATAATGAGAAAACACTAAATTTTAATAGAATGTGATATTATCAAAGTTGTCACCAATATGATCTTTGGAATGATGTGTCTCAAGTCTAAAAATTTATTATTAAATGTTTTCTTTAATATGAAAACCAGTGAAAAATTAAGGATATATTTTTTTTTTACAAAAAAATGCATTGAAACAGTTAAAAAAGAAAAAAATAGTAAATTAATTTGAAAAATTTTGTAATCGGGTCAATTCATGGTCAAAAAAATAAAATACCGTAAATACTGGCATCACAATGCGTGCATTTACAACATGGATTAGATAGAAGCTGTTTGGAGAAAAAAATTTAAAACATTGAGAACATATCAGGTTATTAAATTTCTATAGGATTTTATGATAATTAAGTTTTTCACATGTGATGGATACTAATAGTCCAACTCTGATCTACAATGTCATAGTTTGTATTTGTAAATCATTTTATTTGAACAAAATGATGATTGAAGTAAGCATTCCGAAATTTGTATTGTCAAAAAGATGATAACTAAACTCAAAGCTTTGCCAAAAGTGCATTTTAATTCATAATATTGGTGTGACTGTTTATTGCAATATTAGAGTTTTTTGTGATAGAAGAAATTTATTCGTAGTTAAAGCGGAATAGCGCAAATAAAGACATTAGCAAACCTGATGGCTTATATGGACCTTGTGTATGAGATATCTCACTAAATTTTGTTATGCCAATACAAGAAAAGTTTCCTTGATTTTTAATTTGCGTTGAGAAAAAGAAAAAAATAAAAAAAACCTAAAGAACGATAATTAATTTATGAACCAGTCATAGCTATTTGCTCAAGAAGAATAGCAATGCACAACTACAAGCGTTCTTTAAGCAGATGAAAATCAGCTTTTTGCAATCAAGAAAGATAAACTAATTTTTTGTAAAGAAAATACTATAAGTCTACTCGATCCACATACATAATTATTAAATAATTTTTTTTTCTATTAATATTTATTTTAATAGTATTTTAAAAAATAACAATAGTAAAATTTCTCATTCCTCAATAAAATTTCATTTTTTTTTTATCAAAATTTGAAGTGGCCATCGAGTTTCAAGGACACTCAACTCCAAGACTCTTCGAAAGCTCATTTTCATGGATGCACAGGTTACTCTTTTTCAAATGCTAACTTTGTTAAACAAAATTGATTGCGTATTTTTTAGGACAACGTGCATATTTTCTAACACTGATGAGTCTGGATACTGCAGGGAACGATGATACATGGCTTAGTTTTTGCCAACAGATTCGAGCAATTCGAGCAACTCCTGGACAGTAACAAAACCTATCTCATATGTAACCCATCCGTGAAACAGATAAATTCCACTTATCCAAATGTTAATCCAAAGATTGAGTTGAAGAATGCAAACACAAATTAACTAGAATTACCGAGTTGTCAAATGAACCTTTTCTGGACAAATCGATTTTCTGTTCAAGGAATTCGCTCATATAGCAAGCAATCACGCAGATACTAATGACCAAAGTGAGTTTTTCTTTTCTTTATCGTATTTTAAAATGTAAACAATAGTTTCCAATCATCTATATATTGTCACATGAACAGACATAATTGGCATCATCAAGCATGTTCGACCATTGATAAACTACACAAAAGAAGATAACACTGTTGTCCATCGAGGGAAGTAATTATGTTAAACACTTTGTAAGTTTATAGAAAGAAACATTGTATTCGTCTCATTTTACAAATAGCTAACGCGTATGTGAATCAGTTTGGAACCCATGACAATACAGCTATGGGATGATATAGCGTTGAATGAAGGACAATTACTACACCAGATTCAAGACCAAAATCCAGTGATTGCTTTTCGCAATTTGAAAATTAATATATACCAAAGTGATACCATGAAATAGACATGAAATTAACCTCTCTCATTTGACAGTGGCTATCTAACTTAGCTCATTTTGTCATAAAACTTATCATCAAATACAGGAATACAACTGAAATCTACGTCGAAGACGGCGATGTTGATCAATCCCCCGTGCGATGAAACTGAAAATATTAACTTATGGTATGTCTGAACTTCATATATTTCCATACATATCTTATTGATCAATAACACACATACAAATATATATCTGCAAATTGAATTCTAAAATCATTAATGTATGTGGAACAACTATATCATATATCTTCCTTTCGATGCAGACCCAGTGGACCAATTAAACTTTTCTTATTTTTTTAATTTCCTTTACCAGATTATTTATCATTCTTCATAGACTAAGTTGAACCTGTTTTAAGCTTATGTATCTGCACCTGTTTGTTTGGTGATGAGGACGAGTCTCAGTTTACTATTTTTTCCATCTAGAATCAAGTTTGTCAGTGGTAATAGAGCCATCCTCTGTTTTTCAATCCAGAATCATGTTTGTGATCAGTAGCAATAGAACAATCCTCTGTGTGCCATACGTAGTGTGGCGAGAAACAATTAGAATATAAACTATATAGTGCAACTGTGGGGACCTCGGGTTGCTAATATCATCTTAGGGCAATAAACTATTAATTAACAATTAATCATAGAATAACAGAATATTCAAACCAAGAGCTAAATTTTTTTTTTTTGAAAAATCTCAGCCCCTCGCTCGATCGGGTAAACTCACCCGATCGAGCGAGCTAGAAACTCCAGATCTCGGGTCTGAATCCATTTTGGCCTCACTCGATCGGTGAACTTCAACCGATCGAGCGGGCAAGAAAAATCATTTCTTTGTTTGCAAAATACAGGCCTCGATCGATCGGTAAAATTCACCCGATCGAGCGGGCTCCAAATTCTGGAAATTCTGCTGCAACATAATGTTGTCAAACTTGGAATATAAGGACATCTAGTCTTATACAAGCTACAAACTAATATACATGCATTGACAAATAAATCCTAACTCATAAATACATCAATTCATGAATATAAACTAGGATTTACCAAATAGAAACATGTTCAAGATTCTTTGTCTTTTAACATGTTATTAACAATACATATCATCTGCTTAAAACCCGAGTCACCACATGCTATATCTCGTCTCATGCTATCCAAGACAACTCTGGCTTGATCATACCCCAACCTGATGCAATGCACACATACAAACAAAGCAACAGTTGGATAACTCCGGTGAGAATAAATCTCAGTATGAACAACATACATATACATCATTTAAGCATGTAACTTATTCAATTATGAATGTCATATAATAACATAACATGCTAGCATTTATAAACGCATATTCTAAACCATAGAAATCTCTAAGTTAATGCATAAATGCAATGCTTGTACCAAGGAATAGGCTATCAAATCTGATATCAATAAATCGTAGTTCTGGGATCCCGAGGAAATAAAATCTTCAACAAACACCAACTCACCCAATCGAGGTGAAGTTGAATACTTCATTTCCCCTGACTTTGGTGCAACTATAGTAAGTCTTCTGGATCTTAAAGTAAGTCTACATTCCATGCCACTCAACTACAACCCTCCAAACATCATATGCACTCTAGGCCTTTCAACCCTCTGTGCTTTACAGGCTGGAGTTTAAGATGAATGCAACATGTTCTGTATGCATTAAATTCTATAAAACACCTTGAACACATACTCAAATAAACCAACAAAGCAATCAAAGCATCTAATCACATAAGTTTATTGACAAATTTGTAAGCATCACATAATACATGTAAAAATGTTCAATACAGAAAATACTATAAATCAAATTAAACAAGTAAACATTTACATAAATATTCTGGGAATTCAAGAAAATAGCTATCTTGAATAATCTATCCCATATATGTAAACGTAAACAATAACATATATTAAAACATGCAGGTATGTGATTTTAGGCAACTCGATAATCAGAAACAATCTCGAGTTATTCTGCCCTTCTATTAATGTCTATTCATACCTGTGAATTGGATTCAAACATCTTGAATCTTTTGCCAATGTTGATCATCTCAAAGCTAGCCAAATCGGTCATATAATTCTGCTCATTTCAATCAGTGCTAATTGAAGGTGTTCTTGATTCAATCTTAAACACTTCAAGTCATTAGAACTCGAACTCGTCGATTCGACTTCGATAACTTTCATTCCCAACTGAAATTAAGTATAAAACATGCTCAATATCATTATCAAATCTGATATTTAGTGCTAAGTTCAATCTATAGTTGATATCGGATTGAATTGCAACCCGGCGACGTAACGGTTCGAAATCGGTAATTCCGAATACATTAACATCAATATCATCACCATCTTAACAATATAACATCATCAATTCTTCAGCTGAATTTTCGAAATATTCAACCCCTAAAAAATCAGATTTTCAAAAATTCTTTCAATATTCCAAAACATGTCCAAACGACGATCTTTTCTCGATCCATCTTAGATATGCTATCGTCGTATATGCTAGAACATGTTTATACAATCAAATCTTAATTCTAACAACATCATAAAATTCAAACATGGTAGAACTTCATAAAACTTATGTCAAAACATAGCACTCGGAGCTGTGATCGCAAATATATGTTCAATCGAAAATTCTACCAGGCGGATCGAAAGATATCGGAGCTTAAAGGGACAAAAATGGACTTGGAACCCTTGTTTCTCCATTCCCACGTTTGCTTGTGGAATTTGGGCTGAAAACTGATCAGATTACACGTATAAAAATACAAGTTGCAAAGAAAATTGAATTTTGGTCCCTGAACTTTGACCTAATTGCAAATCAGTCCCCGGACAAACGATTTAATTCAATTTCAATACTAAATAATTTAAGAATAATATAATTTCATTCTAAACTCTAAATATTCTCAAATTAAATATTCTCGAATTAAAATTAAATCATTTTGGGCCTTATCACATTTTAGTCCTTGAACTACTCAATATTTGCAAATGGGTCCTTGCTCGGATTTCATTCGCAAATTCAATCCTTGATATTTATAATATTGGAATTCACATCTTAAATTCCATAAATATTAATTCAAATATTTTTAATCTTTTTAATTTAAGAATTTTGGATATTAAAATCTTAAAATCCGAAAAATCCTCAAATTAAATATTTCTGACCCGAAATTGAAATCTCTAATTTCCATACATTCTTAAATTCATATTTTCTTTCTTATTTGGAATTTAAATCTTAAATCCCGTAATTAAGAACTTAATATTTTTGGGCCTTACATTTCCTCCCCTCTAAGGAATGATTTCGTCCTCGAAATCGCATTCGATCTGACTACGGATTCTCATAAGCTGTATAGCTGATTGAAGTAATACTGACTTCAATTCTCTGAGCTTTCGATATCTATTCTGATATCTTCTCTTCTATCGTATCTCCATCTTCTTTCTGATTGCTTCTGCAATACATATAATCACTGAGTCAACTTATATCTAAGTTGCTATTTCTCGTGATCTAACTCTGCATTAGTTAGTCTGTCTTGCTTACAATCTTATCGACTTCTGTTGTATCTGAATTTAATGCACATACATATTCTAGCTGATATTCTTCAGCCAATGCATATGGATAACAATTCATCTATCTGACAATTTACGATTGAGTATTAATCAACTAGCTAGATCAAATACTCATAGCTTCTAAAATCTCTTTCTGAACCTAATGATGCTTGGGAAAGAATTTCTTTTCTGATCATTCTGTTCAGGCTTCAAATCTCTATCTGTTACTCATCTACTAGCTCTGTTAATGCTTCTCTATTCTTATTCTGTTCGAAGCAATCTTCACATCCTCTATCGTTTCTTGACTCATATCTGGTCTGATAGCTGATATTTCTGTAAGATTGTTTCAATATAAAGACAATTCTGTGTTTCTAATCAATCAATCATCAAAATATTGTCTTTATATCTATCAAATAGCTGTCATAGGAATCATAGTAATCACGCTGGCAAATAATCAATCAACTAGTACCGAATCTATTACTATAGTTCTG